>NC_133763.1:29556308-29644800 GCF_036562045.2 Rhinolophus sinicus | reverse complement strand
TTGAGTTGCATGAGTTCCTTATATATTTTGGATATTAGTCTCTTATCAGAAGCACTATTTGCAAAAATCTTCTCTCATTCAGTAGGTTGCCTCTTTATTTTGTCTATGGTTTCTTTTGCTGTGCAGAAGCTTTTTAGTTTGATATAGTTCCATTCATTTATTTTAGCTTTTACTTCCCTTGCCTTTGAGGTCAAATTCATAAAATCCTCTTTGAACCCAAGGTCCATAAGTTTAGTACCTATGTTTTCTTCTATGCAGTTTATTGTTTCAGGTCTTATGTTTAGGTCTTTGATCCATTTTGAGTTAATTTTGGTACATAGTGACAGATAGCAGTCTACTTTCATTCTTTTGCATGTGGCTTTCTCCCAGCACCATTTGCTGAACGGGCTTTCTTTTCTCCATTGTATGTTATGGCTCCTTTGGTAAAATTATCTCTTCATATTTATGTGGGTTAATTTTCTGGGTTTTCAAATCTATTCCATTGGTCTGTATGTCTGTTTTTCTGCCAGTACCGTGCTGTTTTGATTACCTGAATAGACATTTCTCCAAAGAGGACATACAGATGGCCAATGGACATATGAAAAGATGCTCAACATCACTAATAATCAGAGAAATACAACTAAAAACCACAATGAAGTATCACCTTTCATCGGTTAGAATAATCAGAGAAATACAACTAAAAACCACAATGAAGTATCACCTTTCATCGGTTAGAATAATAAGTGTTGGAAAGGCTATGGAGAAAATGGAACCTTCACACACTGTTGGTGGGAATGCAGATTGGTGCAGCCACTATGAAAGGCAGTGTGGAGGTTCCTCAAAAAATTACAAATAGAATTACCATATGACCCAGCAATCCCTCTCCTGGGTATATATCAAAATAACCTAAAAACATTTATCTGTAAAGATATATGTGCTCCGATATTCATTGCAGCTTTATTTATGGTGGTCAAGACATGGAAACAACCAATATGTCTTACAATAGATGATTAGATAAAAAAGATGTAGTATATATACATGAGGTCTGACAATTAAGTTCACGAACTCATCCTAGAAAAAGTGCTACACACTTCATTGCTGAATATCACTACAGTCATCTTCGAAGTACTCCCCTTGGGAAGCTATGCAACAATGCCAGCACCTAGTCCATCCTTCAAAGCAATTTTGGAACCCTTTCTGGAATGGCCCCAGAACTGTCATCGTGCGAGGTCTGACAATTAAGTTCGCGAACTTGCCACCATGCGATTATCTTGGCAGCTGTAATGCATGCAGGGTGTCATGCGAGGTCTCTGGTCCCGCTCCCCACATAAGAACACAGAATATGGTGAGGACAAAAAGGAACATCCACGGAGCCATAGATAAGGGAGTCATACCACTATATTCTCGCTGGCAGTATCCGCCTTTCTGCAATCCGCAATCTACAATCCGCCCTTGCTAGCCCAGCCACCATCTTCTTGCTAGCCCCCCATTTGCTGCTAGCATAGCCAGGGCAGTTATATTAGTGGCCAATGGCTCATTTGGTTACAGCTGATGGCCAACTAGCCACAGCTAATAGCCATCCAATCACAGTTGATGGCCATTTACTACCTGAGCCAGCACCTTTCCACATGAGGCCAAGAACCTGGAAACTGCACTCCTGGCTCTGTCCCCACAGCAGCACTGTACAAACAGCTCGGTAAGGTTTCATAACCTTGGTATATCAGTGCCTCACAGCTGTGTTCATGTCCATATGTGGCGGTGTCTTGCTGAGTGGTGTTTATTTTTGTTGTTGTTTTTGTGTGCCTATGGGGACAGAGTCCCAGAGAGCAGTTTCCAGGCTCCCCGCCTCACAGTGGGGTGGTGCTGGCTCGGGTGGTAAATGAGCATCAACTGTGATTGGTTGGCTGTCAGCTGTAACTGGTTAGCTAATTGTCTACTGATGTAACTGCCAGGACTGCACTAATTGGTTGGCTGGTTGGCAGGCAGAGAAGTGAATGGCGGACTGAAGATCGTGTGGATCCTATTTTGTGTGTCTCGACTGACCGCCAGGAGAATATAGTGGTATGACTCCTCTATCTATGGCTCCCTGGGCGTTCCTTTTTGGCCTTACCATATCCTGCGTTCTTATGTGGGGAGCGGGACCAGAGGCCCCGCATGAGTCCCTGCATGACAGTGCCATCGCAAGAATGTCTGAACTTGAATTAGAGCAATGAACAAACATTAAATTTCTTGTTAAACTTAGCAAGAGTGGAAGTGAAATCAGGAACATGTTAGTCCAAGTTTATGATGATAATGCCATGAAGAAAACGGCAGTGTACAAATGGGTTAAATGTTTTTCTCGGGGGAGAGAATGTGTCACTGATGAAGAGCTATCCGGGTGGCCAGTAATGAGCAGAACTAATGAAAACATGGCAAAAAATTGTCGAATTGTGTGTCAAAATCATCGGCTGACTGTGAGAAGCATAGCAGACCAAGTAAACATTGATAGTGAAACAGTTAGGAAAATCTTAACTGAAAATGTTGGCATGAGAAAGGTGTGTGCAAAAATGGTCCCGAAAGAACTCACTGATGAACAAAAGCAAAGGAGAATCGAAGTTTGCCAAGACCTTTTAGAGAAGCAAGACGATGTTTTGGGCCATGTTATCACTGGTGATGAAACATAGGTGTACCAATATGACCCTGAAACAAAGCGTCAAAGTGCACAGTGGAAGTCAGCCAATTCTCCATGACAAAAAAGTTCTGTCAGTCCAAATCAAGAGTCAAAATGATGTTGCTAACCTTTTTTGATATTAGAGGGATTATTCATTATGAATTTGTACCAACTGGACAAACAGTTAACCAAATTTACTATTTGGAAGTGCTGAAAAGGCTACGTGAAAAAGTTAGATGACCTGAACTTTCGCCAACA
Organism: Rhinolophus sinicus; assembly: GCF_036562045.2. Classification (NCBI taxonomy): domain Eukaryota; kingdom Metazoa; phylum Chordata; class Mammalia; order Chiroptera; family Rhinolophidae; genus Rhinolophus; species Rhinolophus sinicus. The sequence goes on along the minus strand of NC_133763.1, from coordinate 29,641,913 downwards.
ATTCATGGCTCTTGCATCACGACAATGCACCAGCTCACCTGGCACTGTCTGTGAGGGCGTTTTTAGCCAGTAAACAACTGTATTGGAACACCCTCTCTACTCAGCTGATCTGGCCCCCAGTGACTTCTTTCTTTACCTGAAGATAAAGGAAATATTGAAAGGAAGACATTTTGATGACATTCAGGACATCAAAGCCAATACAATGACAGACGGCTCTAATGGCCATTCCAGAAGGAGTTCCAAAATTGCTTTGAAGGGTGGGTGAGGCGCTGGCGTCAGTGCATAGCTTCCCAGGGGGAGTATATTGAAGGTGACCATAGTGATGATATTCAGCAGTGAGGTATGTAGCACTTTTTCTAGGATGAGTTTGTGAACATTTTTGTCAGACCTCATAAAAAAATAAAGAAACAAAATCTCATAGACACAGACCATAGTTCAGTGGTTACCAGAGGGTAAGGGGGGAGGAGAGATAGTAGAAGAGTGTAAAAGGGGTCAAATACATGGTGATGGAAGGGGAACTGACTTTGGTTGGTGAACACACAACGTGATATATAGATGATGTATTACAGAATTGTACATTTGAAACCTATGTAATTTTATTAACCATTATCACCCCAATACATTTTAATTTTAAAAAGGAACATTTTCAAAAGGAATATAGAATTTTAGAAAACGTATTTGCAACTGTGAACTTCAGCCTCCCAATATTTAAGATTAATGGTGATACGAATTATTATGATTCTTCACAATGAAAAGTAGCAACATTGAAGTTGTGCCTAAGTCAGTAAACCCATAATTTCCAAATGACCAATGCATGACAAAACATTATGCATGATAAAATGATTTAAAGTGCAAGATAGTCCAGTGGATTTAAATGTAATAGAGTAAAAACTATTAGCTGTGTAAAATTAATAAATTAATAAATTAAATAACAAGCTCAAACAGGTTGGAATGGGGAGGGTCCACAAAGGGAGCTCTTGCTGCCACATCGATGGCAAATCCCTACAGGAAGAACTTTTAGGTTATAAAAGCCCTCCAAACATTTTTCCATAAAAAAAAATAATAACTTTCTACACTTCTTGCTGGGGCATTGCACCATGGCTCCCCTATAGCATGGTTGCTGGATCTGCATTGAAAATCTCTATTTTATCCTTAATGTTTTTTTTTTTGTTGGGAGAATATTTTGCGGACTTTTTGTTTAAGGTCAATAGTTGTATGATTTTAGGCTGTACTGTGCAATTCAGTTATTGCTTGTTCAGCTTGTACTCTCTGAAAGGAATATTTACCATTATCTGATAAGTATATTTAAATACCCTGTCCTTTTCCAATTACATACATTTGTGTAGTCTGATTTCCTTTATATACTTCCACAAAGACAACAGCTACAGATTGAATGCAGAGGCAAATATGAGAATCTAGCTATTTCCTATTAAACCAGACATTTAATAGGTTTCTCTGTTACCTACGAAAAAGTGTAAAATTTCTACACCTTGTTAATTTTCTGGGAAAACTAATTTTTATAAAACTGTCATTTATGTTAATGTTATTATAAATTGTTAAATTATTAAAGTGTACTTTAAAACTTTTACCATTTCCGAGAAGCAGGGGCCTTAGTATTTCTCATGTCTTTGTGTTTTTGCTGTCAATTATTTTAATTCCCTATATCATTTAAAGCCTATAGTGCCAGAGCAGGACTGGGCCAGAAGAGGCTGAGTGTCCTGGCTTCAGCATGCCCCCTCCTACTGACTGCAGCCCTCTGCTCCAAACCACTTTATGAGGCTGGACTCCCACAGAGGGTTTTGGGAGTTGTGGTTCTTTCTGTCCTGGGATCACACTGACCCATGTCCTGTGCATCGCACCTACTGCCATTTGCTCTATAAGGTTCAGGGGAGCCAGCCTGGTTCTGCAGCTGATGTCCTTACTTTTTGCTGTGACCTTAAGTTGGAATGGCCTTTTTTTCTTACACAAGTGCTGTCATGCAAGCACTCAAGCTGGGCATATCCAAATCAAGAGTGAGGATGGAGCCCATCTGGCTGAGGAACCTGGAGGTGAAATGGAGGTAGCCAATCTCCCCCAACCCCCCACTGCCCATTCAGGGGTTGAAGGAGTGGGAGGAGCTGAATCCCTTCATTTTTAAGGTGAAAGGACAGTACAAAACATTCTGGCCTTACTCTGTCTAGCCCACCTGTGCGCTGATAAGAGGGCAGAGGTAATACAACCAGTGGTCTCCTGAGTGAAGGAGTCTCCACCATGGGAAAGGTGTATGTTGTGGCTGCGATACTGGCTCTTCAGGGTTTAGGTCGCAACTGCTCTAAGGCAGCTTGATTTATGTCAGCAGCAGCTACTACCATACTGCTTGTGCTTCCAGGTTGAGGTGATGTGTGTTCTGAGGGAATTTGCCTAAGTGCGATGGCACAGGTGATCACCATAATGATGATTTGGGCTGTAGCCCACATCAATTCTAATTGAACTTGCTCTATGACAGGACAGTAGGAGAGGCTGCTTAACTGTTGCTGTCTTTTCAGGCACTGAGAACATGTATGTTTTTCAGGTACATATTTGCATTCGCTCTGAAGATGGTGAGTTCTATTCTCTGGTTGATTTTGGGCCTGAGTCCGGATTTATACTGAGAAAATGTGCTTTATGGAATCAGCACCAGCCACTGCCAATTTTGACCTACAGAAATGTAAGATAAAACATTTGTGTTGTTTTAAGGCATTAAGTGTGTGGTAATTTGTAACAGCAGCTTAGAAAATGAACACTGTATGAGTACTTAAGATGTGATGTTGTTTAAAGATCGACGGACAAAGGGGGCTAACGATACGCTTTATTCTGAAATTTTACAGCTCCCCCCCTGTGGGGGCAGAGCCTCAGAAAGTAGTTTCCAGGCTCTCGGCCTCACATAGACAGGTGCTGGCTCAGGTAGTAAATGGCCAACTGTGATTGCATGGCCATCAGCTGTGGCTAGTTGGCCATCAGCTGTAACCAGTGAGCCATTGGCCACAATATAACTGCTGTGGCTGTGCTAGCAGGGAGAAGAGAGAGGAAGAATGGAGGCTAGCAAGAAGATGGCGGCTGGGCTGGCAAGCGTGGATGGCGGTTTGCGGACAGTGTGGATCCAGCCTCCAGTGAGAGTATAGTGCCGCCAGAGAGAATATAGTGGTATGACTCCCCTACCTATGGCTCCGTGGGTGTTCCTTTTTGGCCTCGCCATATCCTGCGTTCTTGTCTGGGGAGCGGGAGCAGAGACCCCGCCGGGTCTCCCACATGACAAATGGCGCAGCGAGCAGGGTCTCTGTGGGGACAGAGCCCCAGAAAGTAGTTTACAGGCTCTCGGCCTCACGTGGAGGAGTGCTGGCTCGGGTAGTAGATGGCCGTCAGCTGTGGCTGATTGGCCGTCAGCTGTAGCCAGTTAGCCAGTTAGCCGCTAATATAACTGCTGCGGCTACGAAGGAGAGCCGAGGAGAGTGGAGGAGAGTGAAAGAGAGTCGTCGGTGGGTTGCAGGCAAAACGGACAGCAGGTCGCACATCCAGTGAACCCAGCCTCCAGTGAGACCGTAGTGGTATGACTCCCCTACCTATGGCTCCGTGGGTGTTCCTTTTTGGCCTCACCATATCCTGCGTTATGTGGGAAGCGGGACCAGAGACCCTGCAGGCCTCCCCGCACGACAAATGGCACAGCGAGCAGGGTATGGCGCCGGCCAAGGCTCTCCGAGGGATGGTAGAGCAGTTTGTGCGTGTGAAAACGCAGTCTCAGGAAGCCCATGAGGAGCCGCGCCAGAGAGGGGGAGCACAGTCTGCCTGGGAGAGACGTGACCCCTCGGTGAATTGGTGGTCCTCTCGAGCCTCCGGATGGCATGCCGCCCTGTTGGCCATAGCAGGCATTACCGGCTTTTTGGTGGGCTGCTGCTGTAGGCTCCGAGGGCTGTGGACATCTTACATCGAGGCCTCCACCCACTCAGACACCTGGCACGGTGAGCAAGATTCCGACCAGGTAGGAATGGCGTCTGACTCTGGGCAGGAGGATGTATGGCCCCCACACAGTGTGTGGTGTCCGGTGGCCACTGTTCTCAAGGGTTGGACCCCCAAGGAGGGGTGGGAGGACATGGACGGCTCTCCAGCCAGCGTGGAGAGGGCCCTGCAGGCTCTGGCTGAGCGATTGCCGGAGGAGGAGAAGGCTACAGCCGGCCGTGTGGGCTGGATGTTCCTCAAGGCCTTGAGTCTCAACACGGAAAATGTCCTTAATGAAGTGGCCCGGGTGCCTGACCAGGTGTCCCGGTTGGAAGCGCTGGAAGCCCGGGTCCGCCTGTTAGAACAGGGGCCCCACAGTGGAGACTCTGAGGCAGAGGCGGAGGAAGCAAGTGGAGACAATGTAGCTCCCAACCCCCAAGCCCGGCCAATCTTGAAGCAAAGGGTAAAACATGAGCAACCTTTGGGCCCCGGGGGCGTTGCTGCTGGCAACCCAGCTGTGACTGAGTTCACTACCTACACCCCATACACTCCCACTGAGTTGCAGGAGCTGGGGAGGTGGTACAGACAACGCCCTGGAGAGCCAGTCTCGGCTTGGCTGTTACGTTTATGGGATGAGGGAGCAGACAGCATTCTCTGCTCCCCAGGCGAGATGGAAAAGCTAGCCTTCGTGACAGTGCATCCGTCCCTGTGACAAAGGTTACAAAACTGCCATAGGTTGGCCAACAACCAGGGCAACCATTCTCTAATGGCGTGGCTCACGGCTGCGGTACGCACCATATGGGAACAGGCTGGCGAGCTGCCAGACACTGTGAGTCAATGGCAGTCATATACAGAACTTACGCAAATAATCTGTGAAATGGGTATGAGACATGCTATTTTTAACCTCAACATGCAGGGCCCAGATGACGAGCTTTTTACTGCCAGCATGAGAGATCTGGTTTTGGACACTACACCTGCGAGTGCTTTTGGATCCTTGGTTGCTATTCTTACACCGTATGTAGGGCGACGGATCCATGAAGTTACAACTGCCATGGCCACCCTAGGGGATGTTGAAAGCCGGAGGCGAAGGAAGTTAAGACAGGAGGTCCGCACAGTTGAGACCTGGAAGCCCAAACCAAAGGTAAAGGGGCGAGGTCGCGGGCCTCAGAGAGTAACACGCGCACAGATGTGGCGTGATCTCGTGGCAGCAGGGGTCGATAGGAAGAAAATAGACCAGCAACCCAACGCACTCCTGCTTGAACTTTGGAAACAGTTGCGTCCGGAACAACAATTCCGGAGAAACATAAAGGAGGAGTCTGGCAAAGCGCGACCCGTGTCCCTCCAGGACTTCATGTAGCCGCTTGAGGCCGACTCCTTTCAGCTTGATTAGGGGTGGGGCCAAGGTACCCGGTCAGAGGGGATGAGCAGGGACCGGAGGTCCCACGTGGAACTGTCCATACATTGGTCCCCTTCGAATGTACAGAGGGTTTTGGCTCTAGTTGACACTGGTGCTGACTGCAGTCTCGTTTATGGGAACCCAGAACTGTTCCCCGGACCAGCAGTCTGCATTGATGGCTATGGGGGAAAAACTGTGACTGTGAAAGCCATTTCCTTACCACTGGGTATAGGAAGGCTCCCTCCTCGTACCTACAAGGTTTATGTCTCCCCCGTTCCGGAGTATATTCTAGGGGTGGACGTGCTACATGGCCTCAGCTTACAGACGTCGGTAGGAGAGTTCCGTCTCCGGATCCGGGTGGTGAAAGCGGTGACACGCGGGCATGCTCACCACCCTCCTCAAGCATTGCCACAGCCCTGGCGCGTGGTTACAGTGCGACAGTATTGCCTGCAAGGAGGAAAGGAGGAGATTGGTCGTACAAGATTGGAATTGGAAAAGGCACATATTGTGAGGCCAACGCACAGTCCCTTTAACTCCCCAGTATGGCCTGTCAAGAAGCCAGATGGGACCTGGCGAATGACTGTGGACTATAGGGAGTTAAATAAGGTGACACCACCCTTGCACGCTGCAGTGCCTTCAATTCATGATTTAATGGATCGTCTGACTGTCCGCCTAGGGACATATCACTATGTAGTGGACTTGGCCAATGCTTTTTTTTTCCATTGACATTGCACCCGAGTGTCAAGAGCAGTTTGCTTTTACGTGGGATGGGCGTCAGTGGACTTTTCAAGTACTTCCGCAAGGATACTTGCACAGCCCCACTATTTGCCACGGGCTTGTGGCCCAGGATTTGGCACAGTGGGATCACCCATCCTCTGTGGCCTTGTTTCATTATGCTGATGACATTCTGTTAACCTCAGATTCTCTTTCTGATTTAGAGTAAGCAGCTCCCTCTCTTCTCCGCCACCTGAAGTCACGCGGCTGGGCGGTGAATGAGGAAAAAGTCCAAGGCCCTGGCTTATCCGTCAAGTTTTTGGGTGTTGTGTGGTCGGGTAAGACAAAGGTTATACCTGAGGCAATCATTGACAAAATACAAGCCTTTCCCCGGCCGACCAAGGTCTCCCAACTGCAGACGTATTTGGGTCTGTTAGGATATTGGCGGGCATTTGTACCCCATTTAGCACAAATGGCAAGGCCCTTGTACAATATGATTAAAAAAGGGGGCCTCATGGGATTGGACAGAGGCTATAGAGCAAGGCTTCGTTGCCACGAAACGGGCAGTGCAGCAGGCACAGGCTCTGCAAGTAGTGGACCCAGGCCGCCCATTTGAACTTGATGTTCAAGTAACCCAAGAGGGGTACGGATGGGGCCTCTGGCAATGGCAGGAGCGTCTCCGGTTGCCAGTGGGATTTTGGTCCCAATTATGGAAAGGAGCGGAGGTCCGCTACTCTCTAATAGAGAAACAGCTGGCTGCTGTGTATGCAGCCCTAGTGGCCACAGAAGCCATCACAGGAACGGCACGCGTGTTGGTTAGAACAACGTATCCTGTCCAGGGGTGGGTCCGTACGTGGACCCAGGGACCCAAAACAGGGGTGGTACAGACCACCACCCTCGCCAAGTGGGGTGCCTACTTGGAGCAACGTAGCACCCTTAGTTCAAGCCCTTTGAGCACAGAGCTACAACAGGTCCTGGGGCCTGTGGAGCTTGTAGCCCAGGCTGAGCCAAGTGCTCTGCCTAGAGGGGAGGACTTGGAGCCCTCACCCTACAAAGAAGGACAATCCCCAGTACCTGAGGATGCCTGGTTTACCGATGGTTCTAGCCGAGGGGCTGCAGCTGTTTGGACGGCTATTGGTGTGCAGCCCAAAACAGACACCATTTGGTTTGATACTGGGATGGGCCAGAGTAGCCAGTGGGCTGAATTACGGGCTGTGTGGATGGTGATCAGCCATGAGCCTGGGCCCCTAGTTATTTGCACTGACAGCTGGGCGGTGTTCCGGGGCCTAACGCTGTGGCTGCCTACATGGAAACACCAAAACTGGTTGGTGGGACACCGTCCACTGTGGGGTCAAGCCATGTGGCAGGACCTCTGGGACCTAGGGCAGAAAAAGGAGGTGACCTTAATGCATGTCACAGGTCACTCCCCCTTAGTGTCCCCAGGTAATGATGAAGCAGATGCCCTAGCACGGGTACGATGGTTAGAGCGGGCTCCTGCCACTGATGTGGCCCATTGGCTGCATAGGAAATTACAGCACGCTGGAAGCCGAACCATGTGGCAGGTGTGCAGACGCTGGGGCCTGCCTTTGAAATGGCAGGAGATAGCAGATGTCTGCTATGACTGTGCCGTCTGTGCCCAGGACAGCCCCCAAAGGCGGAGGCTCCCCTGGGAGACACAGCAGATTACGCGAGGGAGGGTGCCCCTCACTCGCTGGCAAGTGGATTACATTGGACCCCTGCCTATGGCCCGCAATGCGATATATGGATTTACAGCAGTGGACACTGCTACGGGGTTGATGTTTGCTTGGCCCTGTCCGGCCGCGGATCAGCGGCATACAGTGGTCGCCCTTACACGACTGTGCGCCCTCTATGGGCGCCCCCAAGTCATTGAAAGTGAGAGGGGTACCCATTTTACGGGGCAAGAAGTGCAGCGCTGGGCTGCCAGGATGGACGTGCAATGGTTGTTTCACACCCCATACAATCCACAAGCAGCTGGCATGATTGAACGTTATAATGGTCTTTTGAAGCAAGGTCTCCGGGTGTCAAAACACCCTCCTACGATGCGTGACTGGGCCTCGCGTCTATGGGACGTCCTGAGAGTCCTGAATGAGAGACCACGGAAGGGAGGGCCCGCGCCAGTAGAAGCTCTGCTACATCGAACGGCCGCTCCCATTCAATTACAAGTTACCACCAGTGAGACTCTGTTAAAGCCAGGCTACGGCAGAAATGGGAACATTTTGCTGCCAGCACCCACATGCTTGAAAGCAGGGGAACGGCAGCAATGGACTTGGCCCTGGCAGGTCAAAAGCCCCCACTGTCGGTGGTTGGGTCTGATAGCCCCATGGGGGGCCGGTTTGACTCATGATTTGCAAGTGACGCCAGGGGTGGTGGCTGAGTGGCCACTTCAAGTGACTGTAGTATACAGAGGTCCCGATACCAGGATGATTTTGCAAGGAAACTATGTGCTCTCACTATGGCCTATTATGGGGTCCCCTGTTCTGTTACATGTTGAAACTATGCAAGGGACCCCAAGCACTGCCATAAATGTTTGGTACCACAAACCGGGAAAGGTGCCAGTGGCAGCAACCCTCCTTTCCCAGGACAAGAAGCTGGCATGTATCCTCCCAGATGGAAGGGATTTGCCATTGTTGGTTCCTAAGACTACCGTTTCTTTTCGTCCGTAGGTGTCAGTAGGCTAATATGGCACAGGGACCCTCGCGGAAGACGCTTGTCATCTAGATTGTGAGGCGAGAACCTGTAGGGGTGGAGTGTGGGGACAGAGCCCCAGAAAGTAGTTTACAGGCTCTCGGCCTCACGTGGAGGAGTGCTGGCTCGGGTAGTAGATGGCCGTCAGCTGTGGCTGATTGGCCATCAGCTGTAGCCAGTTAGCCAATTAGCCGCTAATATAACTGCTGTGGCTACGAAGGAGAGCCGAGGAGAGTGGAGGAGAGTGAAAGAGAGTCGTCGGTGGGTTGCAGGCAAAACGGACAGCAGGTCGCACGTCCAGTGAACCCAGCCTCCAGTGAGACCATAGTGGTATGACTCCCCTACCTATGGCTCCGTGGGTGTTCCTTTTTGGCCTCACCATATCCTGCGTTATGTGGGGAGCAGGACCAGAGACCCTGCAGGCCTCCCCGCACGACAAATGGCGCAGCGAGCCGGGTATGGTGCCGGCCAAGGCTCTCCCAAGAGTGGTGGAGCAGTTTGTGTGTATGAACACTGAGTCTCTGGAAGACCAGGAGGAGCAGCTGCCGGAGAGCTGGACCCCCGTGGAGGGGTGGGAGGACGTGGACGTTTCTCCCACCAGCACAGGAAAAGCCATGCAGCTGCTGGAGAGATGGAGCCCCATGGAGAGGTGGACAGATGTGGACGGTTCCCCAACCAGCACAGGCCGGAGAAAGCAAAGGTCGTTGCGGCCCTGTGGGCCGGGAAGTTCCTGCTCAGGCAGCCCGGATGCAGGACTTGTCCCAGGAGGAAAGGCTTGCTGAGTCCTCCGTGGGAGATAAGGATGAGGTCAAGGTCGTCCCTCACCCCCAGGACAGCCCTGGCGAAATGACTATGGACTATGGGGAATTGCTTTCCATCCCTAATGGACCGCTTGACTGTTTGTTTGGGAACTGTTGTTAGTGGAACTGGGGGATATTTGCTTTTGTCTCTTGACTAGCCGCCATTGAGAATATGTAAGCACCTTGATTGTGAGTCGCTGTTGTTCCAGCAGGGTACCCTGAGAGGCACAGAGAGAGTGGCAGTGCCCTGAGAGCCCTGGCTGAGTCGAAGTCTGGCTGAGCCCTGAAGATACCCTGGCTGTGCCCAGGAAGTCGGGCTGTTCCCAGAGAGAGTGGCAGTGCCCTGAGAGCCCTGGCTGAGTCCAGGAAGTCTGGCTGAGCCCTGAAGATACCTTGGCTGTGCCCAGGAAGTCGGGCTGTTCCCAGAGAGAGTGGCAGTGCCCTGACAGCCCTGGCTGTGTCCAGGAAGTGTGGCTGTGGCAGTGCCCTGAGAGCCCTGGCTGTGTCCAGGAAGTCGGGCTGTTCCCAGAGAGAGTGGCAGTGCCCTGAGAAATCCTAGCTGTGCCCGGGGAAACTAGTGGTACCCTAAGAAGTCCAGGAAGTCTGGCCGTGCCCAGAAGTACTGGTGGTGCCCTGAGAAACCCTAGCTGTGCCCAGAGAGCCTGGCTGTGCCCAGGATATTGCATTCACCCTCAGGCTCCTCGCACAGGGCCCCTCACGGAAGACGCTTGTCGCGTAGATTATGAGGCAAGAGCCTGTAGGGGTGGAGTGTGGGGGCAGAGCCTCAGAAAGTAGTTTCCAGGCTCTCGGCCTCACATAGACAGGTGCTGGCTCAGGTAGTAAATGGCCAACTGTGATTGCATGGCCATCAGCTGTGGCTAGTTGGCCATCAGCTGTAACCAGTGAGCCATTGGCCACAATATAACTGCTGTGGCTGTGCTAGCAGAGCTTTATGGCAGTGCTTGGGGTCCTTTGCATAGTTTCAACATGTAACAGAACAGGGGACCCCATAATAGGCTATAGTGAGAGCACATAGGTTCCCTACAAAATCCCGTAATCTGCTGTGTTTCCCAGGGGTGCCTCCACCTTTGGGGGCTGTCCTGGGCACAGACGGCACAGTCATAGCAGGCATCTGCTACCTCCTGTCATTTCAAAGGCAGGCCCCAGCGTCTGCTCACCTGCCACATGGTTCGGCTTCCAGCGTGCTGCAATTTCCTATGCAGCCAATGGGCCACATCAGTGGCAGGAGCCCATGCTAACCATCGGGTATGCCTGTGCTAGGGCGTCTGCTTCATCATTACCTGGGGACACTAAGGGGGAGTGGCCTGTGACATGCATTAGGGTCACCTCTTTTCTCTGCCCTAGGTCCCAGAGGTTCTGCCACATGGCTTGACCCCACAGTGGACGGTGTCCTACCAACCAGTTTTGGTGTTTCCATGGAGGGAGCCGCAACGTTAGGCCCCGGAACACCGCCCAGCTGTCAGTACAAATAACTAGGGGCCCGGGCTCGTGGCTGATTATCATCCACACAGCCCGTAGCTCAGCCCACTGGCTACTCTGGTCCATCGCAGTATCAAACCAAATGGTGTCTGTTTTGGGTTGCACACCAATAGCCATCCAAATAGCTACAGCTCGTTGACTAGAACCATCAGTAAACCAGGCATCCTCAGGTACTGGGGACTGTCCTTCTCTGTAGGGTGAGGGCTCCAAGTCCTCCCCTCTAGACAGAGCACTTGGCTCAGCCTGGGCTACAAGCTCCACAGGCCCCAAGACCTGTTGTAGCTCTGTGCTCAAAGGGATTGAGCTAAGGGTGGGACGTTGCTCCAAGTAGGCACCCCACTTGGCGAGGGTGGTGGTCTGTGCCACCCCCAGTTTGGGTCCCTGGGTCCACGTTCGGACCCACCCCTGGATGGGAAAGGTTGTTCGAACCAACACCCATGGCGTTCCTGTGATGGCTTCTGTGGCCACTAGGGCTGCGTACACAGCAGCCAGCTGTTTCTCTATTAGTGAGTAGCGGACCTCTGCTCCTTTCCACAATTGGGACCAAAATCCCCCTCGCAACCAGAGATGCTCCTGCCACTGCCACAGGCCCCAACCGTACCCCTCTTGGGTTACGTGAACATCAAGTTCAAATGGGCAGCCAGGGTCTACTACTTGCAGAGCCTGTGCCTGCTGCACTGCCCGTTTTGTGGCAACAAAGTCTTGCTCTATAGCCTCTGTCCAATCCCATGAGGCCCCCTTTTTTATCATGTTATATAAGGGCCTTGCCATTTGTGCTAAATGGGGTACAAACGCCTGCCAATACCCCAGCAGACCCAAATATATCTGCTGTTGGGAGAGCTTGGTCGGCTGGACAAAGGCTTGTATTTTGTCAGTAATCGCCTCAGGTATGACCTTTGTCTTACCCGACCACACAACACCCAAAAACTTGACGGATAAGCCAGGGCCTTGGACCTTTTCCCCATTCACTGCCCAGTGATGTGACTTCAGGTGGTGGAGAAGAGAGGGAGCTACTTGCTCTAAATCTGAAAGAGAATCAGATGTTAATAAAATACCATCGACATAATGAAACAAGGCCACAGAGGACGGGTGATCCCACTGTGCCAAATCCTGGGCTATGAGCCCGTGGCACATAGTGGGGCTGTGCAAAAATCCTTGTGGAAGGAATTGAAGAGTCCACTGCTGCCCATCTCAAGTAAAAGCAAACTGCTCTTGACACTCGGGTGCAGTGTCAATGGAGAAAAATCATTGGCCAAGTCCACTACATAGTGATATGTTCCCAGGCGGACAGTCAGACGATCCATCAAATTGTGAATTGAAGGCACTGCAGCCTGCAAAGGTGGCATCACGTTATTTAACTTCCTATAGTCCACAGTCATTCACCAAGTCCCATCTGGCTTCTTCATAGGCCATAGTGGGGAGTCAAAGGGACTGTGCGTTGGCCTCACAATATGTGCCTTCTCCAATTCCAATATTGTACGACCAATCTCCTCCTGCCCTCCTGGCAGGTAGTAATGTCGCACTGTAACCACATGCGAGGGCTGTGGCAATGCTTGAGGAGGGTGGTGAGCATGCCCACGTGTCACCGCTTTCACCACCCGGATCCGGAGATGGAACTCTGTAAGCTGAGGCCATGTAGCACGTCCACCCCTAGAATGTACTCTGGAATGGGGGAGACATAAACCTTGTAGGTATGAGGGGGAAGCCTTCCTATACCCAGTGGTAAGGAAACAGCTTTCACAGTCACAGTTTTTCCCCCGTAGCCATCAATGCAGATTGCTGATCCAGGGAATAGTTCTGGGTTCCCATAAACGAGACTGCAGTCTGTGCCAGTGTCAACTAGGGCCAAAACACTCTGCACATTAGAAGGGGACCAATGTATGGACAGTTCCATGTGGGACCTCTGGTCCCTGCTCATCCCCTCTATCAGGTACCTTGGCCCCACCCCTAATCAAGCTGAAAGGAGTTGGCCTCAAGCTGCCCCATGAAGTCCTGGAGGGACATAGGTCGCGCTTTCCCAGATTTCTCCTTTAGGCTTCTCCAGAATTGCTGTTCCAGACACAACTGTTTCCAAAGTTCCAGCAGGAGTGCATTGGGTTGTCGGACTATTTTCTCCCGATCAACGCCTGCTGCCATGAGCTCATGCCACATATGCGTGCGTGTTATTCTCTGATGCCTGCGACCTTGCCCCTTCACTTTTGATTTGGGCTTCCAGGTCTCAACTGTGCAGACCACCTGTCTTACCTTCCTTTGCCTCAGGCTTTCAACATCCCCTAGGGTAGCCATGGCAGTTGTAACTTCACGGATCCGTCACCCCACATGGGGCATAAGAATGGTGACCAAGGATCCAAAAGCACTTGCAGGTGCAGTATCCAAACCCAGATCTCTCATGCTGGCTGTAAAAAGCTCCTCATCTGGCCCGTGCATATTAGGGTTGAAAATAGCATGTCTCATAACCCATTTCACAGATGATTTGAGTAAGTTCCATATATGACTGCCATTGACTCACAGTGTCTGGCAGCTCGCCAGCCTGTCCCCATACTGTGCGTACCGCAGCAGTGAGCCACGCCATTAGAGAGTGGTTACCCTGGTTGTGGGCCAACCTATGGCAGTTCTGTAACCTTTGTCACAGGGACAGATGCACTGTCATGAAGGCTAGCTTTTCCATCTCACCTCGGGAGCAGAGAATGTTGTCTGCTCCCTCATCACATTAACGTAGTTGCCAAGCCGAGACTGGCTCTCCAGGGCGCTGTCTGTACTGCCTCCCTAGCTCCTGCAACTCAGTGGGAGTGTATGGGGTGTAGGTTGTGAACTCAGTCACAGCTGGGTTGCCGGCAGCAACGCCCCCAGGGCCCAAAGGTTGCTCACGTTTTACCCTTTGCTTCAAGATTGGCCGGGCTTGGGGGTTGGGAGCTACATTGTCTCCACTCACTTCCTCCACCTCTGCCTCAGAGTCTCCACTGTGGGGCCCCTCTTCTAACAGGCGGACTCGAGCTTCCAATGCCTCCCACCAGGACACCTTGTCCAGTACCTGGGCCATTTCATTAAGCTCACTTTCTGTGTTGAGACTCAAGGCTGTGAGGAACATCCAGCCCATGCGGCTGGCTGTACCCTTCGCCTCCTCTGGCAACCGCTCAGCCAGAGCCTGCAGGGCCCTCTTCACGCTGGCTGGAGAGTCATCCATGTCCTCCCACCCCTCCTTGGGGGTCCAACTCCTGAGAACAGTGGCCACCGGGCACCATACACTGTGTGGGGGCCACCTGTCTGCCTGCCCAGAGTCAGACTCCATTCCTACCTGGCCTGAATCTTGCTCACCATGACAGGTGTCTGAGTGGGTGGAGGCCTCGGTGTAAGATGTCCGCAACCCTCGGAGCCTACAGTAGCAGCCTACCAAAAAGCCGGTGATACCTGCTATGGCCAACAGGGCGGCATGCCATCGGAGGCTTGAGATGACCACCAATTCACTGAGGGGTCACGTCTCTCCCAGGCAGACTGCGCTCCCCTTCTCTGGCGCTGCTCCTCATGGGCTTCCTGAGACTGAGTTTTCACACGCACAAACTGCTCCACCATCTTTTGGGGAGTTTTGGCCGGCACCATACCCTGCTGGCTCCACCATTTGTCGTGCGGAGCGGCTTGTGGGGTCTCTAGTCCCGTTCCCCACATAAGAATGCAGGAAATGGCTAGGCCAAAAAGGAACACCCACGGAGCCATAGATAGGGAAGTCATACCACTATAGTCTCACTGGAGGCTGGAGTCACACAACCTGCAACCTGCTGTCTGCTTCTCTGCCTGCCAACCAATCAACTGACTCTCAACTCCCGACTCGACTCAACTCTCAACTCCCCAACCAGTGCAGCCGCAGCAGTTATATCTGTGGCTAATTGGCTAACTGGTTACAGCTGATGGCCAATTAGCCACAGCTGACGGCTATCTACTACCCGAGCCAGCACCTTTCTACTTGAGGCTGAGAGCCTGGAAACTGCACTCTGGGACTCTGTCCCCACATGTATCAATATTTAAAACATCTGTATAAGCCAATGAACCCATAATTTCCAAATAATCAATGCATGACATTACAAAATCATGTGTGGCAAAACAATTTAAGATGCAAGACAGACCAATGCATTTTAATATAATAGAGTAAAAAACTTTAGCTGTGTAAAAATCAATCAATCAATAAAATTAAGATTCAAGGAAAATTAGAATGGGGAGGGCCTGTAAAGGGAGTTCTCACTACTACATCCATGGCAAAGCCCTACAGGAAGAACTCCTTGGTTATAAAAGCCCTCTAAACTCCTCTACTTTCTGCTGGGGACTTGCATGATGGTTCTCCTTTTGCGTGGCTTCAGGTTCGGCATTGCATATTCTGTTTTTTCCCCAAAAAAACTTCTTTGTTTGTTGGAGGAATATCAAGTGGACTTTTTGTTTAAGGTCAACAGCTGTATGATTTTAGGTTGTACACTGAAACTCAGTCATCCCTTGTTCAGCCTGTACTCTCTAAGAGGAATATCCACCATTGTCTGATAAGTATATTAAAATACCCTGCTGTTCCCCACTACATATCATTGTGTAGCCTGATTTCCTTTATATACTTCCACAAAGACAACACCTGCAGATTGAATGCAGAGGCAAATATGAGAATCCAACTATTTTCTATTAAGCCAGACATTGAAAAATTTCCCCACCACCCACAAAAAAGTGTAAAAATTCTACTTCTTGCTAATATTCTGGGAAAACTAATGTGGGGACACAGTGCCAGAGAGCAGTTTCCAGGCTCTCGGCCTCGCGTGGGGAGGTGCTGGCTTGGGTAGTGAATGACCATCAACTGTGATTGTTTGGCCATCAGCTGTAACCGGTTAGCCGATTGGCTACTGATGTAAGTGCGGGGCTGCGTTGATTGGTTGGTTGGTTGGTTGGCAGGCAGAGAAGTGAATGGCGGACTGCGGATCCTGTGGCTACTACTGCGTGTGTCTTGCACGGCCACCAGAGAGAATATAGTGGTATGACTCCTCTATCTATGGTTCTGTGGCTGTTCCTTTTTGGCCTAGCCATATCCTGTGTTCTTATGTGGGGAACAGGAACTGAGGCCTTGCAGGCCACCCCACACAACAAATGGCACAGCGAGCAAGGTATGGTGCCGGGCAAAACCTACTGAAGCATGGTGGAGCAGTTTGTGCATGTAAAAGTTCAGTTTCAGAAGGCCCGACAGGAGTTGCGCTGGGAATGGAAGGTGCGGTCTGCCCGGGAGACTTGAGCCTCCAGATGGTACATCTCCCTCCTGGCCATAGAAGGCATTAGTAATGTGCTGCTGCTGTAGGCTCCGAGAGTTGCGGACATCTTGCACTGAAGCCTCCACCCAGTCGGATGCCTGGCATGGAGAGCAAAATTCCGGCCAGGTAGGAATGGAGTCTGACTCTGGGCAGGAAGATATGTGGCCCCCACACAGTGTGTGGTGTCTGGGGACCACTGTTCTCAGGAGTTGGACCCCCAAGGAGGGGTGGGAGGACATGGATGGCTCTCCAGCCAGCGTGGAGAGGGCCTTGCAGGCTCTGGCTGAGCGGTTGCCGGAGGAGGCGAAGGCTACAGCCGGCCATGTAGGCTGGATGTTCCTCACAGCCTTGAGTCTCAACACGAAAAATGAGCCTAATGAAATAGCCCAGGTGCTGGACGATGTGTCCCAGGAACCCCAGCTTGGGCTACCTGTTAGAAGAAGAGCCCCAAGGTAGAGACTCTGAGGTGGAGGTGGAGGAATCGATTAGAGACAATCCAACCCCCAACCCCGCCTATCTTGAAAGAAAAGGTAAAGCATGAGCAACCTTTGGGCCCTGGGGGTGTTGCTGCCGGTAACCCAGCTGTGACTGAGTTCACAACCTACACCCCTTATACTCCCACTGAGTTGCAGGAGCTAGGGAGGCAGTACAGACAGTGCCCTGGAGAGCCAGTCTCGGCTTGGCTACTACGTTTATGGGATGAGGGAGCAGACAACATTCTCTGCTCCCCAGGCGAGATGGAAAAGCCAGCCTTTGTGACAGTGCATCTGTCCCTGCGACAAAGGTTACAGAACTGCCATAGGTTGGCCCAAGACCAGAGCAACCACTCTCTAATGGAGTGGCTCACTGCTGCGGTACGCACAGTATGGGGACAGGCTGGCGAGCTGCCAGACACTGTGAGTCAATGGCAGTCATATATGGAACTTACTCAAATCATCTGTGAAATGGGTTATGAGACATGCTATTTTCAACACTAATATGCACGGGCCAGATGAGGAGCTTTTTATAGCCAGCATGAGAGATCTGGTTTTGGATACTGCACCTGTGAGTGATTTTGGATCCTTGATTGCCATTCTTATGCCCTATGTGGGGTGACGGATCCATGAAGTTACAACTGCCATGGCCACACTAGGGGATGTTGAAAGCTGGAGGCGAAGGAAGTTAAGACAGGAGGTCCGCGCAGTTGAGACCTGGAAGCCCAAATCAAAAGTAAAGGGGCGAGGTCGCGGGCCTCAGAGAGTAACACGCACACAGATGTGGTGTGATCTCGTGGCAGCAGGTATTGATCGGGAGAAAATAGTCCGACAACCCAATGCACTCCTGCTGGAACTTTGGAAACAGTTGCGTCTGGAACAGCAATTCTGGAGAAGCCTATAGGAGAAATCTGGGAAAGCGCGACCTGTGTCCCTCCAGGACTTCATGTGGCAGCTTGAGGCCAACTCCTTTCAACTTGATTAGGGGTGAGGCCAAGGTATCCGGTCAGAGGAGA
The DNA here is from genome assembly GCF_036562045.2 of Rhinolophus sinicus. Taxonomy (NCBI): domain Eukaryota; kingdom Metazoa; phylum Chordata; class Mammalia; order Chiroptera; family Rhinolophidae; genus Rhinolophus; species Rhinolophus sinicus. The sequence goes on along the minus strand of NC_133763.1, from coordinate 29,624,087 downwards.
CGAGCAGGGACCAGAGGTCCCACATAGAACTGTCCATACATTGGTCCCCTTCTAATGTGCAGAGGGTTTTGGCCCTAGTTGACACTGGCACAGACTGCAGTCTTGTTTATAGGAACCCAGAACTGTTCCCCGGACAAGCAGTCTGTATTGATGGCTACGGGGGAAAGACTGTGACTGTGAAAGCTGTTTCCTTACCACTGGGTATAGGAAGACTTCCCCCTCATACCTACAAGGTTTATGTCTCCCCCATTTCAGAGTACATTCTAGGGGTGGACGTGCTACATGGCCTCAGCTTACAGAGTTCCATCTCCGGATCCGGGTGGTGAAAGCGGTGACACGTGGGCATGCTCACCACCCTCCTCAAGTGTTGCCACAGCCCTGGCGCGTGGTTACAGTGCGACAGTACTGCCTGCCAGGAGGGCAGGAGGAGATTGGTCGTACAATATTGGAATTGGAGAAGGCACATATTGTGAGGCCAACGCACAGTCCCTTTAACTCCCCAGTATGGCCTGTGAAGAAGCCAGATGGGACTTGGCGAATGACTGTGGACTACAGGGAGTTAAATAAGGTGACGCCACCTTTGCACGCTGCAGTGCCTTCAATTCACTATTTGATGGATCATCTGACTGTTCGCTTGGGAACGTACCACCATGTAGTGAAACTGGGGGATGTTTGTTTTTGTTTCACACCCAGCCGCCATGGAGAATATGTGAGACTGGCTGTGCCCAGAAAGACTGGTGGTACCCTGAGAGTGCTGGCTGAGTCAAGGAAGTCTGGCTGTGCCCAAAGAGGGTAGCAGTGCCCTGAGAACCCTGGCTGAGCCCAGGAAGTCTGGCTGTGCCCAGAGAGAGTGTCGGTGCTCTGAGAGGCCCTGGTTTTGCCCAGAGATCCTGGCTGTGTCCAGGATATTGCATTCACTTCCAGGCTCCTTGTACAGGGCCTCTCATGGAAGACGCTTGTTGTGTAGATTGTGAGGCAAGACCCTGGAACAGTGGAGTGTGGGGACAGAGTCCCAGAGAGCAGTTTCCAGGCTCTGGGCCTCACATGGGGAGGTGCTGGTTCGGGTAGTGAATGGCCATCAACTGTGATTGGTTGGCCATCAGCTGTAACCAGTTAGCCAATTGGCTACTGATGTAACTGCGGGACTGCGTTGATTGGTTGATTGGTTGGCAGGCAGAGAAGTGAATGGCAGACTGCGGATCATGTGGCTACTACTGCATGTGTCTTGCCTGGCCGCCAGAGAGAATATAGTGGTATGACTTCCCTATCTATGGCTCCATGGGTGTTCCTTTTTGGCCTAGCCATATCCTGCGTTCTTATGTGGGGAGCGGGACCAGAGGCCCCACAGGCCGCCCACACGACAATTTTTTTTAAAACTTTTTTTATGTTCATATATTATACAGTTTTGAATAATTGAAGCATATTTTAGGACTTTTACTATTTGCGAGAAGCAGGGACCTAAGCACCTGTCATGCCTCTGTGCTATTGCTGTCAATTATTTTAATTTTCTATAGTATTTAAAGCCAATAGTGCCGGGGCAGGACTGGGCAAGAGAGGCTGAGTGTCTTGGCTACAATATGCCCTGTTCTACTCCCTGCAGCCTTCTACTCCAAACCTACCTCATGAGGCAAAAACTCCCCCAGAGGATTCTGCGAGTTATGGTTCTTACTGCCCTAGGTTCCTACTAACTCATGCCAGCCTTGTTCTGTACCAATGTCCCTTACCCAGATTAGTTATTTTAAATTGGAGTGGTCTGTTTGTGTCATAACCAAGGGCTGTCACGTAAGCACTGGAGACAGGTGCTCCCTATTAGTGAGGACTGAGTCCTTCTGGCTGTGCTCATGCAGGTGTCTCTCTCTCTCTCTCTCTCTTCCCCTCATTCTCTGCCCCAGGATGGCCCAAAATGAACGACAGGGAGGACTTCAGGGAATTTTTTGTTTACTTAGTCTTGCGTAAGCCCATTCCCAGCACCCTGAGTTGAACTTTTCTTCTCCTATCCTCACAAAACAGCGTTCTCTACTTCTCTGAACTTTTCTGGGGTCTCTGGGGGCCAGAGAATTTAGACTTATGTCTCCAACTAGTCCACTGTTTCTGCCCCACAGGCCATTTCTCCTGTTGTATTTGTGCAACCCCCACAGTTTGGCTCCGGCACGCCTTTGACTGGTGCTGGCAATAATACCTCTGCTCGGGGTCTAGTTCACTTAATCTTCATTTCTGCTTTTTGCACTACTTCCTGTCTTGGCCATCACATGATGGTCATGTGGGAATCACATGCCAATCACATGGTGGTCATAGGGGAATCATGTGGCTACCAGCTGGTGGTAATATGGGAATCACATGGCCATCATGTTACAGTCATGTGGGAATCACATAACCATCATGTAGCAGTCACATGGGAACCACGTGACAATTACTTGGCGGTCAAGTGGAAATCACATGGTCATCACGTGACAGTCATGTGGAAATCACATGGCAATCATGTGGCAATCAGAGCGGAGTCATGTAGTAATCGTGTGGCAGTCAAGTGGGAATCATGTGGTGGTCACAGACACAGAAACAGACTCATAGATACAGAGAACATTTGATGGACACCAGATGGAAGGGGGCTTTGGGTGTGTGCGAAAAATGTGAATGGATTAAGAAGTACAAATTAGCAGTTACAAAATAGTCATGAGGTGTAGTCACACAACAGCCTAGCCAACTGTCCCCCCGTGTCTTTCCTTAAGGAAAGAAGAGTCTGTGAGACTGTGCCTTTCTGGGACTCTGTTCCATCCTTGTGTTTACACCTTATGTCTCTCTGTCTGGTCCCCAAAAGATGGTTTGCAGCCAAAGGCGGGTAAGATATCTCACGGGAGATACAACCTAAGCCAGGCGGAAGGTGGGGACCCCCAATGAGCTGCCTTAGAAAAATATGGGAAGGAGCCTTGCCTCCCCTTCCCACTGCCTGGGAAAAGCTGTTGCCGGCTCTGGCTTTTCCCTTGCACCTGTTTGTGAGAGAAGTCATAAAAACAACAAAGATCAGTTCTCTCCATTTATCTCAACGGAGCTGTTACAATATGAGAGACTTGACCCTGAAAATGTACATACCTTAGGTAAGACATCATGGGACCTTGTCCTTCTGGTGATTGATAGATAGATAGATAAAGGGTTTATAGATAAAGGGTGATTGGAATAAACGTTTTTCTGTTATGATGTATGAGTCTCACAGACAGTGTAAGAAACAATGTTACTTTCTTGTTTTTGTATATCTATCAATAAAAACCTTCAGTCGGCCTTATTCTGGGCTCCAGTCCTCTGAGACTGAGAGACCTCTGGCCTTCTGAGAGATTTAACTACATTAAGTCTCTGTTTGTTTCTTTCTTAAAAACTTAAGCCAAACCACCCCTTCTCACACCCTCACTGCCCGTGTTGCGCTGGACGTGACAATGGGGATATAAAGTATAACATAAGGAATAGTCAATACTATTTTTTTTTTAAATACTGTTTTATTACTACCAGAAGGAGTGGGCATGGGGTAGTGGGTGTGCTGGGCTCAGGGTGTGTGTGGTCTGTGAGGAGTGATGATGATCAGGAGGCTGGAAGGAATGGGTCTGGAGGCCAGCTCCAAGGGTTCCTCAGATATACTGCTGTGAACCAGAAAGGAGTTATGGCAAGTTATCACCATGCTATCTATAAGATTAAGGAATTCTTGAACATCTAGCTGCCTATCACAATTGATGTCCAGTTTCCTCATCATGTGGTCAAGGACACTGGAGTCCTTCTGGTTCTTTGTGAAGGTACCCAGTTCTGTATTTATGAAGCTTGGCAACTCATTCTTGGAGAGATAGGACTTGTTACCATCCTTCCAGCATACTGTGTTTCCCTGAAAATAAGACCTAGCCGGACTATCAGCTCTAATGCGTCTTTTGGAGCAAAAATTAATATCAGACCCGGTATATATTATATTATATTATATTATATTATATTATATTATATTATATTATATTATATTATACTGGGTCTTATATAATATAAAACCCGACCTTATGTTATAGTAAAATAAGACTGGGTCTTATATTAATTTTTGCTTCAAAAGACGCATTACAGCTAAAGGTCTGATGAGGTCTTATTTTGGGGGAAATATGGCACTTCTGGAAAACAGCAATCAGAGACTTGATGCACCACTCGGTTTCTGTAGGGCCTTTTTGCCATGTTGGAGTGGAACGAGGCACAGAGGCTGTGAGTGGGGAGTGGCACAGCAAGGCCTTGGGCATTCATCCTCAGCCAGGTGGTGGCCCTAGGCCCATTGCTCCCCCAGGACTGGCCTGCACCTGAAGGCTGCACAATCTTTGTCCCCACCCCCACTGGATCCTGGTCCCCTGCGCATGCCTTGGGCACTCACCCTCAGCCAGGCAGTGGCCCCAGGCCCAGGGCTCCCCCAGCACTGGCTGGCACCTGAAGGCTGTCCCCACCCCCACCTGCTCCTGGTCTCCCGCGCAGGCCTTGGGCACTCACCCTCAGCCAGGCGGTGGCCCCAGGCCCACGGCTCCCCCAGCACTGGCCAGCACCTGAAGGGTGCACAAACCTCATTGCCACCCCCACCCGCTCCTGGTCTCCCGTGCAGGCCTTGGGCACTCAGGCTCAGCCAGACAGTGGCCCCAGTCCCAGGGCTCTCACAGCACTGGCCTTCACCAGAAGGCTGTCCCCACCCCCACCTGTTCCTGGTCTCCCGTGCATCCCTTGGGCACTCACCCTCAGCCAGGCGGTTTCCCCAGGTCCAGGACTGCCCCAGCACTGGCCAAACCTCGTCCCCACCCCCACCCACTCCTGGTCCCCAGCGCAGGTCTTGGGCACTCACCCACAGCCTGGTGGTGGCCCCAGGCACACAACTCCCCCATCACTGGCCAGCACCTAAAGGCTGCACAAACCTCCCCACCCGCACCAGGTCCCTTGCGCAGGGCTTGGGCACTCAGGTTCAGCCAGGTGGTGGCCCCAGGCCCACGGCTGCCCCAGTACTGGCCGGCACCTGAAGGCTGTACAAAACTCGTCCCCACCCACACCCGCTCCTGGTGCCCAGTGCAGGCCTTGGACACTCCCCCTGAGCCAGGCAGTGGCCACAGGCCTACACCTGCTGCAGCACTGGCCAGCACCTGAAGGCTGCACAAACATCGTCCCCACCCCCACCTGCTCCTGGTCCCCCGTGTCGGCCTTGGGCACTCGCCCAAGGTGGTTTCCCCAGGCCCAGGGCTGCCCCAGCACTGGCCAGCACCTGAAGGCTGCAAAAACCTCCTCCCCAACCCCACCCTATCCTGGTCCTCTACACAGGCCGACAATCACTGTGACCCAGCCTGTGGCCCTAGGCCAACACCTGCCCCAACACTCACCTGCACCTTGAGCCTGCCACCAACATCTTCCCCACACCCACCCTAACAGCGTCCTGAACACAGACACGATCCTCAGGCTCATCCAGGCTCTGGCCCTAGGCCGACACCTGCCCCAATACTCACCCGCACTTTAAGCCTGCCACCAACATTGTCCCCACACCCTCCCTAATGGTGTCCTGAACACAGACACGATCCTCAGGCTCACCCAGTCTTTGGCCCTAGGCCGACACCTGCCCCAGCACTCACCGGTACCTTAAGCCTTCACAAACCTCATCCCCATGCCCACTCTACCCTGATCCTCCACACAGTCCGATACTCACCCTCACCCAGTCTGTGGCCCTAGGCTGGTACCTGCCCCAACACTCACCAGCACCTTAAGCCTGCACAAACCTCGTCCCCATGCCCACCCTATTCTGGTCCTCCACACAGGCCTTTGACACTCACCCTCACCCAGGCTGTGGGGTGGGTACGTGATTTGTGTATGCTTAAGGTGCGGGTGAGCGTTGGGGCAGGTGTCTGCCTAGGGCCACAGCCTGGGTGAGCCTGAAGATTGTGTCTGTTTTCAGGACGCCGTTAGCGTTGGGGTGGGGATGAGGTTGGTGTCAGGCTTAAGGTGCGGGTGAATGCTGGGGCAGGTGTCGGCCTGGGGCCACAGCCTTGGTGAAGGTGAGTGTCGGCCTGTGTGGAGGACCAGGATAGGGTGGGGGTGGGGACGAGGTTGGTGGCAGGCTTAAGGTGAGGGTGAGGGTCAGGGCAGGTGTCGTCCTAGGCCACAGCCTCAGTGATCCTGATGATCAGGCCTGTGTTGAGGACGCTGTTAGAGTGGGGTCGGGGGCGAGGTTGGTGGCTGGCTTAAGGTGCGTGTGAGGGTCAGGGCAGGAGTCCGCATAGCGCCACCGCCTGTTTGAGCCTGAGGATCGGGCCTCTGTTGAGGATGCTGTTAGTGTAGGGGTGGGGACGAGGTTGGTGGCAGGCTTAAGGTGCGGAAGAGGGTCGGGGCAGATGTCGGCGTAGGGCCACAGCCTATGTGAGCCTGAGGATCCGGCCTGTGTTGAGGATGCCAGAGCCCGAACCCTGTCCCAACACTCACACTCACCCTGTCGCCCACCTTAAAGTTGGTTGTACCAACACTCACAGTATCCATGACTCTAAAACTGACGTGACCCTATCTCAAAGCCTGGCTGAAGTCAGAGCCCAAACCCTGGCCCAACTCTTACTAACTCCCACCCCAACATTTTCCTAACCCTCACATGAACCCTGGCCCTAACATCTCTGGCCCGACCCTAAGTCTAAACCGGGCTGTAACCTGAGCCAGAACGCACTCCCAACACTCACACTCACCCTAATTCCCACCCCAACCTTATCCCAACCCTCGCGCTAACCATGGTTGCAACACTGGTCGGACCCTAACCCTTCACCTGGCTGAAACCTTAGCCCGAATGCTGTCACAACACTCACCCTAACCCTAATCCCCACCCCAACCTTGTCCCCACACTCGCGTTAACCTTGACCATGACACTGGCTTGACCTTATGCGTAAAGCTGGCTGTAGCAAGAACCTGAACTCTGTACCATCCCTCACCCTCACCCCACCCTTGTCCCAACCCTCGTTCTAACCGTGGTCCCAACACTGGCACTATCCTAACATTAAACCTGACTGTAGCCAGAACCCGAACACTGTCCCAACCCTTACCCTCCCAATAATCCCCACCCCAGCCTTGTCCCAACCCTTGTGCTAACCATGGTTCCAACACTGGCTCGACCTTAAGTGTAAAGCTGGCTGTAGCCGGAACCCGAACTCTGTATCATCCCTCACCCCCACACAAACCCTCACCCCACCCTTGTCCCAACCCTCGAGCTAACCATGGCCCTAACTCTATGTGGCTCGACCCTAACTCTATACTGGGCTGTAGCCTGAGAACGAACTCATTCCCAACCCTCACACTCACACTAATTCCCATCCATCATTATCCCAACCCTGACACTAACCATGACCTAAACACTGATGCGACCCTAACTCTAAGCCTGGCTGATGCCAGAGTCCGAACCCTGTCCCAATACACACTCACCATAACACCCACCCCAACGTTGTCCTAGCCCTGGCTCCAACCGTGACCCTAACACTGGACCTACCCTACTCTAAACCTGGCTGTAGCCAGAGCCCGAACCCCATCCCAATACTCACCCACACCGTAACACGCAACCCAACCTTGTCCCCAGCCTTGTGATAACCTTGGCCCTAACACTGGTGCAACCCTAACTGTAAAGCTAGCTGTAGCCAGAACCTGAACCTGGTCCCATCCCTCACCCTGACCATAATCCCCACCCCAACTTTGTCCCAACCCTCGCGCTAACCATGTCCCTAACACTGGCCTGACCCTAACTGTAAGCCTGGCTTAAGCCAGAGACTGAACCCTGTCCCAACACTCACCCTCACTAATCCCCACCACACTCTTATCCCAACCCTTGCGCTAACTATGGCCCCAACACTGGTCAGACCCTAACTCTAAACCTGACTGAAGACTCAGCCGAACCCTGTCCCAGCACACACCCTCACCCTAACGCCCACCCCAACGTTGTCCTTGAGCTAACCATGCCCTTTACACAGGCCCAACATTAACTCTAAACCTGTCTGTAGCCAGAGCCTGAACCCTGTCCCGATCCTTACCCTCACAATAACCCCCACCCCAACCTTGTTGCAACCCTTGCGTTAACTGTGGCCCTAACACTGACCCAACCCTAACTCTAAACCTGGCTCTAGCCAGAGCCTGAACCCTATCCCAACACTCACCCTCACCCTAACCCCAACCCAGCCTTGTCCCAACCCTCATGTTAACTGTGGCCCTAACACTGACCCAACACTAACTCTAAACATGGCTGTACCCAGAACCCGAACCCGGTCCCTTCCCTCACCCTCACCCTAACCCCCACACTAAACTTGTACCAACCCTCGCGCTACCTGTAGACCTAACACTGGCACGACCCTGACTCTAAACCTATCTGTAGCCAGAGCCCGAAACCAGTCCCAACTCACCCTCACCGTAACTCCCACCGAACCTTGTTCAAACCCTCGCGCTAACCGTGGTTCCAACACTGGTCAGACCCTAACTCTAAACCTGACAGAAGCCTTAGCCAGAACTCTGTCACAACACTCACCCGCACTCTAATCCCCACCACAACATTGTCGCAAACTTCAAGCTAACCGTGACCCTAACACTGGCCCTACCCTAACTCTGAAACCGGCTGTAGCCAGAGCCCGATCCCTGTCCCAACACTCACCCTCACCATAACCCAGCACCCTAACCTTCTCCCAGCCTCGCATTGACCGTGGCCCTAACACTGACCTGACCTAAATGTACACCTGTCTGGAAGCAGAACAAGAACCCTGTCCCATCCCTCACCTTAGCCCGAATGCTGTCATAACACTCACCCTAACCCTAATCCCCACCCCAACCTTGTCCCCACACTCGCACTAACCTTGACCATAACACTCACCCTAACCACCACCCCAAATTTGTCCCAAACCTTGTGCTAACGGTGTCTCCAACACTGGTCGGACCCTAACCCTAATCCTGACTGAAGACTTAGCCCGAACCCTGTCACAACACTCACCCTCTACTTAACCCCCACCCCAACATTGTCCCCACACTAACAGTGGCCCTAACACTAACCAGACCCTATGTTATACCTGGCTCTAGGCAGAACTCAAACCCTGTCCCATCCCTCACCCTCACCCTAAACACCACCCCAACCTAAATTGACCCTACCCTAAATGTATACCTGGCTGTAGGCAGAACCCAAACCCTGTCCCATCTCTCACCCTCACCCTAACCACCACCCCAACGTTGTCCCTACCCGGGCGCTAACAGTGACCCTAACACTGGCCCTACCCTAACTCTAAATCTGGATGTAGCCAGAGCCCAAAACATGTCACAACACTCACCCTCACCATTACCCCCATCCCAAACATGTTGAAACACTCGAGCTATCTGTGGCCCCAACAGTGGTCAGACCCTAACTCTAAACCTGACTGAAATCTTAGCCCGAACCCTGTCCCAACACTCACCCTCACCCTAATCCACACCCCAACGTTGTCCCAACCCTTGCGCTAACTGTGACCCTCACACTGACGCGACCTATACTCTAATCCTGGCTGAAGCTAGAACCCGAACACTGTCCCAACACTCATCCTCATCCTAAACCCCACCCCAACTTTGTCCCAACCCTCACGTGAACAGTGGCCCTAACTCTGGCCAGAGCTGTAGCCTGATCCTGAACACATGCCCAACACACACATTCACTCTAATTCCCACCCCAAACTTATTCCAACCCTCACGTTAATGGTGGGTCCAACACTGGTCAGACCCTAACCCTAAACCTGGCTGAAGATTTAGCCTGAACCCTGTCACAACACTCACCCTCACATTAACCCCCACCCCACCCTAATCCACACCCCAACGTTGTCCCCACCCTCGCGCTACCAGTGGCCCTAAGACTGACACATAAATGTATACCAGGCTGTACTCAGAACCCGAACCCTCTCCCATCCCTCACCCTCACCCTAACCACCACCCTAACCTTTTCCTCACCCTCGCGTTAACTGTGGCCCTAACACTGACACGACCTTAATGGATACTGACATGACCTTAATGTATACCTGGCTGTAGGCAGAACTCGAAACCTGTCCCATCCCTCACCCTCACCCTAACCCCCACCCCAACCTTGTCCCCAGCTTCGTGCTGACAGTGGCCCTAACACTGTCGCAAACAAAACTCTAAGCCTGGCTGAAGCTAGAGCCCAAATCCTGTCCCAACACTCACACTCACCCTAATCCCCACACCTATTTTGTCCCAACCCTCATGTGAACAGTGGCCCTAACTCTGGCCCGACCCAAACTATTAACCATGCTGTAACCTGAGCCCAAACACATGCCCAACACTCACACTCACCCTAATTCCCACCCCAACCTTATTCCAATCCCCGTGCTAACTGTGGTTCCAACACTGGTTGGACCCTAATGGAAAACCTGGCTGAAGCCTTAGCCCGAACCCTGTCACAAAACTCACCCTCGCCTTAACCCACACCCCAGCCGTTTACCCAACCTGGCGCTGATAAGTGGCTCTAACATTTACCCGAACCTAAAGGTATATATGGCTATAGGCAGAACCCTAACCCTCTCCCATACCTAGCCCTCATCCTAACCACTACCCCAACCATGTCCCCACCGTCGCACTAACAGTGGCCATTACACTGACCCGATCAGAAATGTTTACCTGGCTGTAGGCAGAACACGAACCCTCTCCCATCGCTCACCCTCCCACTAACCACCACCGCAACCTTGTCCCTAGCCTTACGCTAATGTTGGCCCTAACACTGACCCGACCATAAATGTATACCTGGTTCGAAGCAGAACCCGAACCCTGTCTCATCCCTCACCCTCACCATAACCACCACCCTAATCTTCTACCCACCCTCGTGTTGACCATGGCCTTAACTCTGACCTGAGCTTAATGTACACCTGGCTGGAGGCAGAACCCGAACCCTGTCCCATCCCTCACCCTCACCCTTACCACCACCTCAACCTTGTCCCCACCCTCGTGCTAACCGTGGCCCTAACACTGACCCGACCCTAAATGTATACCTGGCTGTAGGCAGAACCCGAATCCTGCCCCATCCCTCATTCTCACCCTAATCACCACCCCAACTTTGTCCTAAACCTCGTGCTAACAGTGGCCCTAACTTGTCGGATCGTAACTCTACAGCTGACTGTAACCTTAGCCCGAACCCTGTAGCAACACTCACCCTCACCCTAATCCCCACTCCAACGTTGTCCCAACCCTCGCAATAACCGTGACACTAACACTACATGACCCGAACTCTAAACCTGGCTGAAGCAAGAGCCAGTACCCTGTCCCAACACTCACCCTCACCCTAAACCCGACACCAATGTTGTCCCAACCCTCATGCGAACAGTAGCCCTCACTCTGGCCCGACCTTAACTCTAAACCGGGTTGTAGCCTGAGCCTGAACACATGACCAACACTCACACTCACCCTAATTCCCACCCCGACTTTGTACAAAACCTCACGCTAGCCTTGGCCCTAACACTGGCACGACCCTAACTCTAAACCTGTCTGTAGCCAAAGCCCAAACCTTGTTCCAATCCTTACCCTCACACTAGCCCCCACCATAAATTTCTCCCAACTTTCACGCTAACTGTGGCCCTAACCCTGTCCCGGCCCGAACACTAGCCCTAATCATGTCCCAGCCCTAACCGTATCCCTAAACCTGTCCCATCACTCACACTAGCCCTAACCCCATCCCAGCCCTAACCCTACTCTAATCCTAACCCTAGCCCTACCCCGTCCGTACAAGCCCTAACCCTAAACCTAGCCCGCCCTCAGCCCTAAAAATAGCCCTAATACTCTCCCAGCCTTAAGCCTAGCCCTAACTCTGCACTAGCACTACCCTAGCCCTAAAGCTAGCCCTAACCCTGTCGAAGCCCTAACTCTAGCCTTAAAGCCATCTTAGCCTTAACCCTGACCCTAACCCTCTCCCAGCCCTAACCCCAGCCCTAACCCTATCCTGGGCCTAACCCCAACTCAAACCCCATCCCGGACCTAACACCAGCACTAACCTCGTTCCGGCCGTAACACAAGTCTTAACACCGTCTCAGCCCTAACTCCATCCCAAAGCCCGTCACAGGCTTAAACACAGCCCTAACCCTAGCCCTAATCGCATCCTGGCCCTAACCCTAACCCAAACACTGTCCCAGTCCTAACCATAGCCCTAAACCAGTCCCAGCCCTAACATTAGCCCTAACCCTGTACCGGCCCTAAGCCTAACCCTAACCCTGTCCCAGACCTAAACATAACCCTAACCCCAACACTAACCCTAACCCTAACACTGTCCCAACCCTAGCCCCACCCTAACGCTGTCCCAGCCCTAAACCTAAACCTAACCCTATCCTTGTCCCAACCCTAACCTTAACCCTAACCTTAACCATAAGCCTAACCCTAACTATGTCCCAGCCCTAGCCCTAACGCTAACCCTGGCCCAGCCCTACACCAAACGCTAACCATATCCGAGCCCTAACCCTAACCCTAACCATAACCATAAACCTTTCACAGCCCTAACCCTAACCCTAACCCTAACCCTGTCCCAGCACTAACCCTAACCCGGTCCCAGACCTAAACCTAACCCTAACCCTAATCCTAACCCTAATCCCTTCCCAGCACTAACCCTAACTCTAAACCTATCCCAGCACCACCACTAATCATAGCCCTAACCCTAATCATAACCCTAACCCTAACACTAACCTTAACACTGACCCAGCCCTAACCCTAACCCTAACACTGTCCCAGTCCTAACCATAACCCTAACCATAACCCAGTACCAGCCCTAACCCTAACCCTAAAATTAACCCTAACCCTAACACTGTCCCATCCTTAACCCTAAGCCTAACCCTGTTCCAGCTCTAACCCTAACCCTAACCCTGTCCCAGTCCTTACCCTAAACCTAACACTAACCCTTTCCCAGCACTAACCCTAACCATAACCCTGTCCCAGCACTAACCCTAACACTAACCCTAACCCTAAACTTAATCCTAAGCCTAACCCTGTCCCAGCCCTAAAACAAAACCTAAACCTGTCCCAGCCCTAACCCTAACCCTAACCTATCCCTGTCCCATGCCTAACCCTAACCCTACCCTAGACTTAACCCTAACCTAACCCTGTCCCAGCCCTAACGTAACCCTAAACCTAACCCTAAACCTAACCTAACCCTAACCCTAACCCTAACCCTAAACCTAACCCTAACCTAACCCTAACCCTAACCCTAACCCTAACCCTAACCTAACCCTAACCCTAACCATAACCCTAACCCTAACCCTAACCCTAACCCTAACACTGACCCAGCCCTAACCCTAAACCTAACCCTGTCCCAGCTCTAAACCTACCCTTACCCTAACCCTAATCCTAACCCTAACACTAACCCTAGACCTAACATTAACCCAAACCCGAACCATAACACAAAACCTGTCCCAGCCCAACCTTAACCCTAACCCTAACCCTAGAGCAAACCCTAACCCTAATCATGTCCCAGCCCTAACCCTAACCCTAACCCTAACCCAGACCCAGCCCTAAACCTAAACCTAACCCTAACACTAACCCTAACCTAGTCCCAGCCCTAAACCTAACCCTGATCCTAAACCTGTCCCAGCCCTAACACTAACCCTAACCCTGTTTCAGCCCTAAACCTAACCCTAATCCTAACACTAACCACAGCCCTAACCCTAAACTTAACACTAACCCTAACCCTAATCCTAACCCTAACCCTGTCCCAGTCCTAACCCTAACCTTAACCCTAACTCTGTCCCAGCCCTAACCCAAACCCTAACCCTAACTTTAACCCTAACCCTAACCCTAGACCTAACATTAACCCTAACCCTAACCATAACCATAACCATGTCCCAGCCCTAAACCAAACCATAACACTAAACCTAACCATAACCCTAACCCTAACCCTAACCCTAACCCTAACACTGACCAAGCCCTAACCCTAACCCAAACCCTAACTCTGTCCCAGCCCTAACCCAAACCCTAACCCTAACTTTAACCCTAACCCTAACCCTAGACCTAACATTAACCCTAACCCTAACCATAACCATAACCATGTCCCAGCCCTAAACCAAACCATAACACTAAACCTAACCATAACCCTAACCCTAACCCTAACACTGACCAAGCCCTAACCCTAACCCAAACCCTGTCCCAGCCCTAACCCTAACCCTAACCGTAAACAGTGCCCAGCCATAACCATAAGCCTAAATCTAATCCTAACCCTAACTCTGTCCCAGCCCGAACCGTAACCCCAACACTGTCCCAGCCCTAACCCTAACCCTAAACCTAAACCTAACCCTAACCCGAACCCTAAACCTAACCCTAACCCTGTCCCAGCCCTAACCATAAACTTAACCCTAACCCTGTCCCAGCACTAACCCTAACCCTAACCCTAAACTTAAACCTAACCCTAGACTTAACTTTAACCATAACCTTAACCATAACCCTAAACCTGTCCCAGCCCTAACACTAACCCTAACCCTAACACTAGACCAAACCCTAACCCTGTCCCAGCCTTAAACCTAAGCCTAACCCTAATCATAACCCTAACCCTAACCCTAACACTGTCCCAGCCCTAAACTTTACCCTAACCCTAACCCTAACCATAACCCTAAACCTGTCCCAGCCCTAACACTAACCCTAACCCTAACACTAGACCAAACCCTAACCCTGTCCCAGCCTTAAACCTAAGCCTAACCCTAATCATAACCCTAACCCTAACCCTAACACTGTCCCAGCCCTAAACTTTACCCTAACCCTAACCCTAACCATAACCCTAACCATAACCCTAAACCTAACCCTTTCCCAGCCCTAACCGTATCCCTAACCCTAACTCTAACCCTAATCCTAACGCTAACCCTAACCCTAGACCTAACCCTGTCCCAGCCCTAACCCTATCTCTAACCCTTTCCCAGACTTAACCCTAGAAAAGATGCTCAACATCACTAATAATCAGAGAAATGCAAATAAAAAGCACAATGAGATATCACCTCACCCCAGCTATAATGGCTATCATCAACAAGACAAATAGTAGCAAGTGTTGGAGAGGCTATGTAGAAAAAGGAATCCTCATACACTCTTGGTGGGAATGCAGACTGGTGCAGCCGTTATGGAAGGCAGTGTGGAGGTTCCTCAAAAAATTAAGAATAGAATTACCATATGACCCAGCAATCCCTCCCCTGGGTATCTACCCCAAAAATCTGGAAACATTTATCCTTAAAGAATGTGTGTTCCAATATTTATTGCAATTTTATTTATGGTGGCCAAGACATGGAAACAACCAATATGTCCTTCGATAGATGAATAGATAAAGAAGTTGTGGTATATGTGGAATAGTATTTGGTGGTAAGAAAGGATGAAGTAGTACCACTTGTGATAGCATGGATGGATCTTGAGATTATATTGCTAAGCGAAATAAGTCAGACAGAAAAAGTAGAGAACCATATGATTTCACTGATATGTGGTATATAAACCAAAAACAACAGAAAAACAAGACAAGCAAATGAGAAACAAAAACTCACAGACACTAGACAATAGTTTAGTGGTTACCAGAGGGTAAGGGGCGGGGTGGTAGATGAGGGTAAGGGGGATCAAATACATAGTGATGGAAAGAGAACTGACTCTGGGTGGAGAACACACAGTGTGATTTATAGAGGATGTAATACAAAATTGTATACCTGAAATTCATGTAACTTTACTAACAACTGTCACCCCAATAAACTTTAATTAAAAAAAATTGAAAATAGAAATACCATTTGACCCAACAATTTCATTTGTAATTTATTGGCAAAAAATAAAAATCTCTAATTTGAAATGATGTGTGCACTCCTATGTTTATTGTAGCACTTTCACAATAGTCAAGATATGGAAGCAAACCAAATGCCCACTAATAGACAATTGGATAAAAAAAAACCTGTGGTACATATATACAATGGAATATTACTGTCATAAAAGAAATGAAACCTTATAATTTGCAACAATATGATGGTCATATAGGGTGTTACCCTAAGTCAAATAAGTCAGACTGAGAAAAGCAAATAACATATGATCTCACCTGTATGTGAAATCTAAAGAACAAAATAAACAAACAAGCAAAACAGAAACAGACTCATAGATGCAGACAACAAACTGATGGTTGCCAGAAGGGAGGGGGGTTGGGGGACTGGGTGAAATAGGTGAAACAATTAAGAAATACAAATTGGTAGTTACTATATAGTCATGGGGAAGTAAAGTACAGCATAGAGAACATCCTGAATAAAATAATGCTACAACTATGTATAGTGCCAGGTGGGTACTAAACTCATAGGGGGATCACTGCATAAATTACATAACTGTCTGACCACTATGCTGTACACCTGAAACTAATATAAAATAATATTGAATGTCAACAGTAACCGAAAAAGATAAAAAGAATAAGTGCTTGCATTTTGTTTGCCTTGTGAATAGTTGAGTTCTGTAATGAAAGAGCCACCATCCAGTCATCTGCAAAGTTTAAATTATATGTTATTTTTCCTCTTGGAGTACTTGTGGTTTGACAGTTTATACCAGTGATAATCTCTTACATCTTGCTGCCTGAGTTACGAACCTATTTATAGAACGTGACATTTCCAGGTTTCATTGACTTATTTTGTCTTTACTGCTTTTCTTTTTGAATAATTAAAGGCTGGATTCCATTTTTTAAAAAAAACTTCTGCTTTCCCCTCAGATGGCATCTTAGAGATACCTGGTTACGCCACCTTAAAATAGAGATTAGCTCTCTAGAAGTAACTGAAGTGTATGAAACTGAAGTGCAATTGTCATTAACTGGAAGGTTTAAATTGTTTAATAGAGGCAGCAACTTTTTCATGAACGAAGTTCTATTTATTATTCCAAATTTACCTCAAGTCCCTGACTTTGTTTACCCTATAAACACATTGGCCTTTTGAGTTCCTTGAAGATAGATGTCAACCTCTTTTCTTTAGTTGATTTCTAGTTTTTTAATATCTTCATATATTTCTAATTTTGATTGATTTCATTCATCCCTTCAACAAACATATTAAAAATAATATTTAATGGGCCAGTAATACAACAATGATAATTACCTAGCCTTTAAAAAGGATATAAATGAACATTTATTGTAAAATATTTTCAGTGTAACACTAGAGGTGGACATTAAGTGTAAACTGGATGAATTCTAATAATCTAACTCCATTTTTTTTATGTTTGACAACTGATGACAGATTTTCTTTTTCTTATTTTTAATTAAAATTTATCGGGGTTGACAATGGTTAGTAAAATTAC
Organism: Rhinolophus sinicus; assembly: GCF_036562045.2. Classification (NCBI taxonomy): domain Eukaryota; kingdom Metazoa; phylum Chordata; class Mammalia; order Chiroptera; family Rhinolophidae; genus Rhinolophus; species Rhinolophus sinicus. The sequence continues at coordinate 29,606,825 of NC_133763.1, read as the reverse complement.
ATAGGTTTCAAGTGTACAATTCTGTAATACATCATCTATATATCACATTGTGTGTTCACCAGCCAGAGTCTGTTCTCCTTCCATCACCATATATTTGACCCCGTTTACCCTCATCTACCACCCCCATCCCCTTGAACTTCTGATAACCACTAAACTATTGCCTGTGTCTATGAGTCTTTGTTTCTTCATTTGTTTGTCCTGTTCCTTTGTTGCTTTCAGTTTTATATCTCATATATCAGTGAAATCTTATGGTTCTCAACTTTTTCTCTGTGACTTATTTTGCTTAACATAATAAAGTCAAGATCCATCCATGTTGTCGCAAATGGCACTATTTCAGCTTTTCTTATGGCAGAGTAGTATCCCATTGTGTATATAATGTTGTCACGGGTGGTGGGGAACACAATGTTTACCTACTTTACCAGCTTGACTGAAACTCCCTGGAAGTTTTTATTTAAAAGAGAAAAGAAAGTAAAATAACAAAATAAGGTGTAGAGGAGAAAAACTCCACATGGTAGATTTGATCTTGATTAGAATAAAGGTCAACTGAACCAGTGAGGCTCAAACAATACAAGTGCATATGGATTTGCATGTGTATACCATTAGGTGGCCAGAATTAGCAGAAAATTGAGTGAGAAAATGCATAATGGTTTCCTGAGCATGGATGCAAGTGTATGTGTAGAAGACCATTAGAAATGGGAATTAAAAGGGGGATTAAGGACGTGGTTTAGAATGGCAAAATCACTAAGCACATAGAAGTGAAAACATTGACTGACAGCACTAAAGGCCACACCAGTCTAGTGACTAGGAATTTTCAGGGTCACCAATTATATAAATGTGATCATCTTTCATCCACCTCATTTGTTTACCAACCAGTTTGGTGGTCTGTATATACCACAAGAGTTGGGATCCAAGATCTCAAGACCACACATATTAGATACCCCTCAATTTTAACTCAAACTGTAAGTAATTTTTCTAACAGTTATTATGTTCTGTTTTAGTCTACCCTCTCTCTCCCTTACATTGGCATTAGCATGGATCATTTAGGTCCCCCTCACAGCTCCTCTGGGACCAGGGTAGCAGAACATTGTTCTATAACATTCACTTTAGAACAATTTCTGATTTCCCTTTTTGGATTGTGAGATAGAATCCAAATACATATTTTCTTAATTTTTGTATCTTCTGAACATTTACTGTGATTAAATTCATTACCCATAGAAAGAGAGTCACTTAAAAAGTAAATAAAAAATATACCATAGTAAGCATATTCCAGAAAAATGAAACCTGAAGACATACTTTCACACATTTGGCAATAATTCACAATTGAATATTATTTTCTCTGTAGTTATGATAGTTTATGCTAGCCTCAATCTGAAAACTTAAAATAGCTGAGTAATATTTCTGGGACCATCCTTTTATCCCAATACCCTATGTGCAGAATAAAAGGTTTAACTACAGTTCATTCCAGTAGCATTACACAGGAAATTTCAGTGAAGGTATTGAAAGAAAATAATTACCGTAAAAGCCTTAGACTGGAAGGGAAATATCTTTTTTATGATGTGTTTCTAAGGGATATGTGTGAGTAACCTGGAGGATGGGATAATTTTCTTATATGACTGCATTAGTATCTGTCAGGAACAGTATAAATTTGTGAAACAAGGAGGAAACTGAAATTTTCCATGATGAAAGATATTAAGTACAAACTTCGAGTATTAGGAAATTCACCCAGGAATCTATGACTAAGGATAGTATGTTTCAGATGCTTTCGGACACTGACAAACTCACATTAATCCAAAGCTATGGTGAATTTGGCATGGTCCTTTGCCATGTGACATAGCCATACACCTAGTTCTAGTTACTTAAGAATAGCATTGTAGATCTACTATGTATATACAATACATTGTGGCAAGTGCACAATGCACAGTGCACAAGCCCAAACAGAGCTGGTAATGAATATATACATGCCTAAGAATAAAAGTATACCAGACTTCATACATATTTAAGAAAGCTTTTGTGTATGTGACTCCAAACTTTGGGGTATAAAACTAAAATGAATGGTTGTTTTTAAAATCTTTATTCCCAAGACCACCCCAAAGAAATTCTGATCCACAGAGTCTTGGGCGGGTACTTGAATCTGCATATTTAGCAAATACCCATGGTGATTCTGGTACAAATATTATAAGGATCACATTTTATTTTTATTAGTTCTAGTGAAGACTCTCATTTTGACTAAGGTTGATGTGAAAGCTAGCACCATAATTTGATTGGTTTTAATTAACTATACTTTATTAAGCAAGACCCTCAACACTTAAATATTTTCATTGGCAGTGTGGAAAGGGGCAAGTAAAAACAAGGTTTATACAAGACAAGAATTATATGTCAGTCTTATTTTTTGCCAGTCACACTGCTATTGTCAAATTTTAATTCCAAAGCCAAAGCAAAAGACATAGGTCCATGTTCCAGAAAAACCAGCTATGTGGTAAGAATTGTGTTTGGCTTCACGAACACCTATTTTGCCATGCCTGTGTCTTCAGGGTGGGGGACAAAGAGGACCCTGATTATCCAAGAATGCCAGAAGCATATCCCCCAGCCAGCCTCCTAACATCACTTCTTGGCCTCCCTCACCATGCCAGCCTGCCTCCCAACATTATACCACCACTCCCATCCCTATCTTCAGCAGCATCCTGAGCGCCAAAAAACATTTCTAACTAGCCTTCCTAATCCAAATTTATTCTGTGCCTTCTTCTTGAGTCATTGGTGACAATGTTTTATAAGAATAAATTTGTCATTTAGGAAAGAAGATAATTTTCACCAAAATAACCTTCCTGTTGCTGAATCAATAGAAAATTACTGAGGATTTTCATATGAGTACTGTGAAATAGATCATTTCAGAGCAGTTAGCTAATTTGTAGTAACCTAGCACTCATTCCTTCTTAAAACAAACAAACAAACAAAAAAATAAAAAGAAAATAACAACAAAAACAAAACAAAACAAAAAAATGAAGTAGAAAGCTTTCATTGCAGTTAGCATAGGCCTCTGTTCTGCTCCTGTCTCTGCGACAATTGGTAGAATTAAGGATATCTTTATTGTTATATTTTTTAACAATAAGATAAAAAAAACTAGTTCAATTTTATAGTTTTAATTGGATGGTTAATCAGTAGGAACCATAACGATCACCAGAATATAATATATCTCAGCTTCTGAATAGCCATTGGTACATTGCAAACTCATTCATGACTATTGCACTCTGTTTCATGGCCAGAATCTTATCCGACCTACTGTCTCTAGGATTAGATGCCTTAACCAGACAGTTCGTGATTATTTATAATGTTTTTGATGCAAAAAAATCACATTATATTAGACATAAATAAAATTCTAATAAGCCTGTTTTATTTTCAGACATAGAAAGGAAACACTTATAAATGTATAGGAAATTTATAATTCCTTGCTATGGACTGAATTATGTCTCCCAAAATTCATATGTTGAAGCCGTAACACCCAATGTGACTGTATTTAGAGATAGACTTACAGGGTTAAGTTAATGTTAAATGAGTTCATAAGAGTGTGGTCTTCAGAGTATAGGTTTATTGCCCTTATAGAAGAGACACCAGAGAGTACTCTCTTTCTCTACCATGTGAGGACATAGCAAGAAGGTGGCTGTCTGCAAGCCAGGAAGAGAGTTCTCACCGTAAACTGAATCTTAGGTTGGCACCTTGATCTTTGACTTCCCAGCATAAAGAATTTTGAGAAATAAACATCTATTGTTTAAGCTCCCTAGTCTGTGGTATTTTGTTATAGTAGCCTGAGCTAACTAAGGCATTCCCATTAGTCACTGTTCCTGCCACGTTATCTAGAGAAACAACACACTTTCTGCCATAGTTACTATCCCTTTTCCTTGATTTCTTCATATTCTCAGTACATATTATCATTTAACTAATAATAAATGTATTTAAAATTTATCCCATTTATTTCCTGTCTTCCATTGATAGAATGTAAGCTTCATGAGGACAGGGATTTCTTTTCTGTTTTATTCACTGATTTATCAAACACCTGTCTTATCTTCTTGTCCTTGGAGCACTAACCTTTAAAATGTTGAAGGATAATGAACTTGGCCTAGAAACTCAGGAAAAATAACAGCAAATAAATTAATAACCCAAACAAATAAAAATTAAAATATACACATTAATTAAAATTAGAATAAAAAGAAGGTAAACCTAGTGAAAAGAGTTATATAAATGTAGCCTTGCAACCAAAAGTGCCCTTATCAACCAAAAGTGCCCTTATCACCCTTCCATAAATTAAGGCACAATAGCTCACAGTCTTAAGATGAAATTCTGTAAGAACCAATTACCAAGAATAGTAAATTCCTGGATACTTCCAGGAATTTTCAACACATAATACTCTGTTGTCAGTCTAAGAAATCAATATGTCTTATTTGTTTTACAGGAGAATAAATACTTTGAAACAATGCACACAAATTCATTTAAGCACAATAGTTATCAAATTTCAGTATATTTCCATGTGAATTGGTTGTTAAGTGCTGAGTCAGTACAAAGAATTATAAAAAAGATAATTAAATACATTGAAAAATACAAAATAATGTTTGGCTTATTAAACTACATAATTTTTTACTAAAAATCTTTGGATTATGAAAGCACTACTGATCTCCATTTGAAACTCATTGCCAAAAACATGTTCTATATTGAATTATATCACCATCTCAGAGAATAAGGAACGTGCATCTCTAAGGTATATGTATGTTCAACAACATACTAATATATTTTAGTAACCACCAAATGTTGAACATTAACCACACAGGAATATTAATGTTTTCATTGAAAAAGAAAGCTATCTTTCCTCATTACATTATGCATTTATAGAATAGAGATCTGCCAAATAAATTACTGAAAGTAGTTCAAGTTAGACCTCATAACACTTGAATATTATAATTGGGGGCAAATAACCTTTAAAATGAAAGGCAAATGGTAAAATTTAAAAGCCATTTAATTTGCATAAATGTAATGTTAATATTTTCCTGGTTATATGTTTTATAGTTAATTTACATAAGTCAATTAGGTCTTTAACACGTTTTTTTTCCATTTTATTTTACCATAATATGAGGTGTGATAAAAAAAATATGGTGACTGTTTAAATACAAAAATTATTACGGTAAAAACACATGGCCATTATTCCCCCTCAAAATAATCTCCCCTCACTTCAAACACACTGATCCCATTGTTCTTGACACTTTCTGAAGCAGTTCTGGAAGTCCTCTTTCATGAGTGTCTGTAGTTGCACCATTGTGGCTGCCTCAATGTCCTGAATCAATTAAACACATTTACCTTTCACGGTCATTTTGACTTTGGGGAAGACCCAGAAGTTGCATGGTGCCAGACCCCATGAATAAGGTGGAAGAAGACACAAGGTAATGTTTTTATTTGACACAAATTGCCATACGAGAAGCAATGTGTGAAACACAGCCTTTCCCATTGTGATCACAAAATACGGTGAATGCTGCTGCTGAGTGCAATCCAACAGAAAGGCAGGGATCTTCAACATGGGAAATGGTGCATGGAACCTTAGTAACTGTGTGACAAGTTTCAATTTGTTTCGTGTAGTCAGTCAGGTATGAGCTATGGTTGAGAGAAGGTATGTTTTAAAGTGTGCTGTAAATCATCCTTTATCATGATGACAATCCGGGTCACACTTCACTTCTAATATGTGGCAATTTCTGTCGAATAAACACATTATGGTGTGTCCTCATTCACCTTATTCACTGGATCTGGTACCGTGTGATTTCTGGCTCTTCCCCAAAGTCAAAATGATTCAGGACATTAAGGCAGCCAGGACAGCACAACTAAAGACACTTATGAAAGAGGACTTCCAGAACTGCTTCAGAAGGTGGCAAGAATGGTGTGATAAGTGTGTTCAAAGCGAAGGGGAGTATTTTGAGGGGGGTTAATGGCAATGTCTTTTACTGTAATAATTTTTTCCCCACCTTTTTTATTTAACATTTTAAATTTCCTTTTATTTTTTTATTTATTTAAACGTTCACCATATTGTTTGATCACACCTCATATGTAATATGGAACATTTTATCTATAAAAATAAGGTGATCTCATAAAAGTAACAGCGTAGCTGGTAACATTTTAGTCAGGACTCTATTGTGTTGTTAATGCCTGTTTGAAGTAAAAAGTTGTGTTTTAGAATCTTGTGTGTCTAAAACTTATATTCAGCTATTGGGCTCTCAAAATTCAATTCCACGGAGTTCCTCCAGGTCAACAGTCATTTCTACCTTGGAGGCACTATAAGCCTTAAAACAAAGGGCTTTTATGGTGCATATTGTTGTCTTCCTTTACTTTGAAAATCATGGTAACATTCGACACCAAAGTTATTAGTTTTTAAGTTTTATCCATCAAACTTCTATAAATAGGAAATGCATTCAGTACATCTGTTCTGACAATACTGTGTTAGCTTTAACAATAAAATAGAACAATTCATCCATTGATTAACTATAATGATTTTAATGTCATCCATGGTCCATAATCTCTAACAAATTAGAAAATTCTTATAGTGCATGAATTTAACTATAGGCCAAAGTTGCACAGAATAACATCAATTTATACATAGAAAAATGTATTTTATTTTTTAATTAAATTTATTGGGGCAACATGGTTAGTAAAATTACATAGGTTTCAAGTGTACAATTATATATCATCTATATATCACATTGTATGCTCACTGCCCAGAGTCAGTTCTTGTTAACTTTCTGTGACTCATTTTTATGTGCCAAAGACAAATGGATTATAGACAGGGTTGTTACCATCATCCACCATTGGAATAATTTAATTGAACAGAGTGAAATTCTTTTCTCTAAATAAATTTTACCTCCATTATTATATTACCTCCATCTTTTCTTGGAACAGTATTTAATGGGAATGAAAGTTGATCTCAACTCATTTCAATCCATATTAGTTATAAAGGGATTAAGGCATTCTGTGGGACAAAGACTATTCTTTGTAGTTCATGTCAATCAAAATTGAAATGGCAGGGTAATTTAATGAAAATTGGAAATTTTATTATTTCCTTTTCATTCAATTACATTGTCTGACCTAGGATTTATGTTAAAATTAAAGGCCATGTGAATGTTAACCACACATTTGCTAGGAACCATTACATCATTTGGCAGGCAATAGAATTTACTTTTACAAACATCCACAAAAACACCTAAATTACCAGTCTTTTCACTTTGTTTTCAACCTATTTTTCAAACTCATGTTAAAGTACTTGAATTTTTGTTACACTGATAATTTCTAGGACAGTTCAAATGCTTTACGATTTAAAAGCATAGTCATGTAGCTATACCTATTTTTGAAAGTGAGATGTCTTAATAGGTAAATCAAATTGCTAGAGAAAAATATGAGCCAGTGTAATTATATGTGATTGAAAATATATATACAAGCATAAAAACAATAACTTATTCAGGTCAGCCTGGCCTATGGTATTTATCAATTACCCTGTTGGTTTGGTGGGTTTACAAATAATCACATATCCAAGCTCTCCTGTAACAAAAGAAAAACATACATATATGAATATATAGAGATAAATGTATTATATTGACTGTCTGAAATAGGAACGTCTCAAACTACTGTAGTTAATCTTATATCAGACTAGCACAAATCTATTCTATTGGTGGTATTTTCTCATCTAAAAATCATATTTGTGAAACAATATAAAATGTGTAACCGCCACATTATCTGGCTCCAACAACTATTAAGCTGAAAACATAGACTTTTTGGTGTGGGGGTGTGGAAATTAGAGCTATTGGGTCTGAAGATCCTAAGCATTTCCAATATTCACAGCAAAACCAACTAATGTCAAGAAGTTGGTTTCACTGGGATATCAGTTATCTTGAAAACACACCAGAAGACTTCCATGCATAGAAATGTATGGAAAGCAATTGTTCTTAGTTTGTCATTTGTTTCTGTTTAACTTATTTTCTGTGAATTTCATATCATAGTATATAATATTTAACCTTATTGATGTCTAATAGCTTTTTTTTTTTTTTTTTTTTTTGGTAAGGGAAAATGGCACATTTTCTGAATTGTTTTTATGTGTTAGTTACAGATGATCCTGGATTTTTACAAATGGCCTGCAAATGTTCTAAATCTCTTATGACAAAGTGTTTCTCAGTTTTACAAATTAACTTATAATAAAACAACACAAAATACTGTGGTAAAAGGAAGTAAATTCATGTTTACCTTTTGGTACACTAAAACTTAAGTGCATACAAATTTTTATAAAGTAACTATACAATAGCTTATTTAGTGAACCTGCTTCTAACAAAAATTAGAAAAAAATGTTAGCAAATCTTGACCAGGGACTATGTGGTTATTAAGTCACATCATAGGATTATTTATAGGATTTAAACAACCAAAAAAGTTGTGTAAAATTCTGGAGCATGGACTCGTCAGGGCAGTTGCTAAAAATAAAAGTTGTGCCACAGCAAAATGGTCTCAGACTTCACTCTGGTCATTGAGTTTGCTCAAATTCTGAAATAGAAGAGGAAGAAATAAGCACATGCTACTAACTTTTAAGTGGGTACCATTGTCAAAAAACAGTAGTAACTGAAGCAAGCTGTCCAGCAAAGCTAAGAAAAGATATTATGACACATCAGAGTATAGCAATTTAAAGCTCTAAGTCCAAGAGCTGACTTTGAAACCAGCTCTACCACTTATAAATGTTATAAATTCCCTGAGCCTCAATTTCCTTATTTCTGAAAATGGGTTAAACAATAGTATGTACCATATAAGCTTTTGGCAAATTGAGTGAATTAATATGGGTAAAGCTCTTTGCATATTTCTGGGACATAATGAGCACTCAATATGTTATAATAGTAACAATAGGGATTTTGCTCAAGATGGCAGAGCAGGTAAATGCTGTGCTCACTTCCTCTTAGGACCATATCAATTACAACTGGACTACAGAACAACCATTATTGAGAATTACCTGAAGTCTAGCTGAACCAAAGCCCTAAAACTACAGACATACAGAAAAAGCCACCTTGAGACTGGTAGGAGGGGCAGAGACACAGAATGGGCTGGTCTTACATCCATGCATGACCATTAAAAACTTGGAGGGATATCTTGGCTGTGGAGGTACCCCTGGAGAAGCAAGTCGTCCCGGCCCAATACCAGGCTCCCCAGCCCAGGGTTGCAGTGCCAAGGAGAGAAGACTCCATAACTCTGGTTATGAAAATCAGCGGAGATTGTGGCTGAGATGGAGGGTGGCTGGAGTTCCAGGTGCTCCTCTTAAAGGAACTGTGCATGGACTTACTTGCTGATGGACTCACTCACTCTGAGCTGAAGTGCTGGGGCAGCAGCTTGAAAAGTGCAAGGGACATACAGGGAGGAACTGAATTCTCTGGCTAGGCATGAGGGCTGGAGGGGTAGCTTTCTCCAGGACAGAGGAGCTGGAGGAAGTCATTGTTTCTTTGTTGATCCCTACCCTCTCCCTGTTTAAAGACATAGGCAGAGACCATATCTGAGTCTCTACGAAACTGGCTATCACGTTTCATCTGCCCTGCCCTGTGATTCTCCCAGACCACACTCTACCCAACTTTCGGGAACACCCAAGCTACTTCCTAGTTCATACTGTGGACTTTTATAAAATCCCTCAAAGGTCACAAAACCCAAACAAAGCAGCCTCTGACTTCAACATGGCCTGTACACTGGCTGAGCAGCCTTAAGCCCAGCAATAGGAACAACCGGCCTCTGTTCACAGATTGGTCTCTTGAGACATCTCTAAGACAAGTGCAGGTGGTGGCCATTCACAGATGGCTTTGTGGCATATACCAGGTGGCCCTGGGCAGAACACAGTCTTTGGCTAAATTTGGCCTGCAGTGGGTTCCCTCCCAGGAGGCCCCACGGCTGGCACACCTGGTCAACAGCTTTGGACCAAGCCAGAACATCACCCAGCCACCTTTAAGGGCAGCACACCCAAAGGGAAGACTAAGCAAACTCTAGAGCCTCGCTAAAGCAAACCCTGCTCTGTAGGGTTAACCCCTGCACCACAGCTCCTCCACTGTAGTCACAGCCAATCATCACAGCTAATCAGCTTGAGGGTCAATCCATCTCATTAACAAGCAAACAGCAACCAAGGCTCAACTACAGCAGGAGGGTACACACAACTCATACAAGGGTGACACCTGTAACATCCAGCACAGGTGAATGGGGAGACTGCACCACTGAGTCCCAAAGGACACCTATTATATAAGGTCACTCTACTAAGACCAGGAGGTAGCCAAAATGGGGAGAAAAGAAACATGTCCCAAATAGAAGAACAGACAAAGCTCTTAGGAGAAGAACTAAACAAAATGGAGACAAGCAACCTACCAGACCCAGAGATCCAAACCTGGTTATTAAAATGCTCAATGGTCTCAGGAAGAACTTCAACAAAGGGATAGAAAATGTAAAACATATAAAAGAACCAGTCAAATAAAGAATACAATAACTGAAATAAAGAATACATTAGAGGGAATCAACAGTAGATTAGATGAAGCAGAAGATCAAATCAACAATTTAAAAGGTAAAGTAGCAGAAAACACCCATTGAGAACAGCAAAAAGGAAAAAAAAAAAAAAGAGAATAGTTTAAGGGGCCTCTGGGACAACATCAAGCATGCCACCATTCTAATTATAGGGGTACCAGAAGCAGAAGAGCAATAGCAAGGGATTGAAATAATGACAGAAAACTTTCCTAACCTGGTGAAGGAAATGGATATATAAGCCCAGGAAGCACAGAGAGTCCCAAACAAGATTAACCCAAAGAGGCCCACACGAAAGCACATCTTAACTGAAATCCAAAATGGTAAAGACAAAGAGATAATCTTAAAAACAGCAAGAGAAAAACAGTTAGTCAATTACAAAGGAGCTCCCATAAGACTATAATCTGATTCCTCAACAGAAATTTGCAGACCAGTAGAAATGGCATGAAATATTCAGTGATGAAAAGCAAGGACCTGTAACCAAGATTACTCTACCCAGCAAGACTATGCTTTAGAATCGAAGGAAAAATAAAGCACTTCCCAGACATGAAAAAGCTAAAGGAGTTCATCACCACTAAACCAGTATTACAAGAAATGTTAGAAGGACTTCTTGAAGAAGAAGAGGAAGAAGAAGAAAAAGAAGGAAAAGGAGGAGGAGGTGGAGGTGGATGAGGAGGAGGAGGAGGAAGAGAAGAAGGAGAAGGAAAAGGAGAAGGAGAAAAAGAAGGAAGAGGAGAAGGAGGAGGAGGAGAAAAAAAGAAGATAAAAAATATGAATAATAAAATGGCAATAACTACATATCTATCAATAATTACTTTAAGTGCAAATGGTTTTAATAATCTAATAAAAAATAGTGGCTGAATGGATAAGAAAACAAGACCGCTACATTTGTTGCCTACAAGAGACTCAATTCAGATAGAAAGGCACACACAAACTGAAAGAAAAGGGATGGGAAAAGATATTTCAAGAAAATGGAAACAAAAACAAACAAACAAACAAATAAACAAAAAATTGATGTAGCAATACTATACCAGACAAAATAGATTTTAAAACAAAGTCTATAACAAAAGACAAAGGACCCAGTAATCCCGTTCTTGGTATTTATCCAAAGAAACTCCAAACGCTACTTTGAGAGGATGTGTGCATCCGTATGTCATTGCAGTATTGTGACATGTAGGCAGCCTGAGTGTCTGTTGATGGATGAATGGATAAAGAATAGGTCGTACATATAAACAGTGGAATATTGTTTGGTCATGGATGGGAATGGGGTCTTGCCATCTATAGCAGCATGGATGGTCCAGGATGGTATTGTGCTGAGTGGAGTATGTCAGAAAAAGACAGATGCAATGTGATTTCACTTATATGTGGAATCTAAATAACAAAATAAACAAACAAATAAAACAGAAACAAACTCATAGATACACAGAACATTTTGATAGTTGCCAGATGGGACAGGGTTGGGGTGAGTGAAAAAGGGGGAGGGATTAAGAAGTATAAATTAGTAGCTACAAAATAGTCATGGGGATATAAATCTTAGGGGATATAGTCAATAATCTGGTAATAACTATGCATAGTGCCAGGTGGGTACTAAACTAATTAGGGGGATCATTTCTTAAATTATATAAATGTCTAACCACTATGCTGTACACCTGAAATTAATATAAAACAACATTAAATGTCAAAACCAATAAGTAAGTAAATAAATAAATAAAGTGTAAAAAATAAAATAGGTGAATGTCAAAAATAGTAAAAATAGTAGTAGTAGTGTTATTATTTTGAAATACAGTTGTGATAAAATACAATAGGGATGATTCTGGAAGGTAACAAATGCTGTTCTAGGGATGAGGAAGGGCAAAATGATTTAAAGTCAAAGAAAAATTGCAGCAAATCAAAGCTCTAGGAACTGTTCTAAAGTTCATCATAAAGCAGAGTATTTGAAAGGTAACTTTGACATTTTAGATCATGTGAGTGCTGGGCTTTGCAAATACTATTTCCAAAGATAGCTGTATTAGTTTAGAGTCAAGAGTATAAGAACAGAAAAAAAGTTAAAGGCTATATCCAGAGTTTTAGCACTTAACAGAAGTGGATTCAAATTCTCAGGATAGTGGATCCTGGAAGAAGCATTTATTTTACAAGGAAACATTTGGTCCTTAATAGGTGATCACCAAATCCTCTAAGCCATGATATTGTTCAAAGATCAAAATAATGTCCAACTGGTCCAAAAAAGGAATGCAAACACTCCTTTACTTGTACTAAAGGACTGTGAGGTGGGAAATCTTAATAGATTTTAGATGACAGTGGGGTAATAGGCTAATATTTTTTAAATGCACAGCTCTTGACTTTACATTCCAATTTTTCTTATAACTCTTGCATGCCAACTTACTTGTCTCACCTTATTTGAATGGATGTTACTTATTGCAGCAGATACCGAGTCAAAAAAAATTGGTTTCTCTGAGTCTAGGTCTCCACAGTATTTCATTGCTTTTATCAAAGAAGCTACAAGAAAGCACAAATGGTAAAAGAGATACATAGCAGCAGAAGGATCATGCTCAATTTTTCAAGGATTAATGTTTGCCAAGGACACACCCTTCTTTACCTGTGCAATGGGCTAATGATACATCCATACTCCTGCTCTTACAGTCCATGTAAACCTGGAAGAATTAATGCAGGATATAAGGCAGGCTTCAGAAGAAAGAAGAATTTCTAGGAAAAACAGCCAATGTTTATGATGTCAGACCACAAAAGGGAGGCATTGCTACACAGTGAGGCATACCCTGGCAAGATTCTGAGACTGCTAGCAAAGATGAATGCAGCAGAGCATTTACCTTCTATGCAAATAAGTTTGGCTGCTTACATTTTCCACTTCATTCAATAAAAAACTAAGCATCACCTTTCCTTCCTTATAAGAATGATATAACATTTTTCTCAGCCCTCTTTTATTGGCAGTCGAGGACACATTGTGAAAGTGATGAAAACCACTGACTGTAATAGTTTACAATTTGTGCATATTCATGGAGTCTCTAAATACCATCCATGAATGGTAAGTTGAGAACCTCACTATAAGCCAGGTTTGATTGCCCAACTTCCATTTGTATGGTCCATCAAGATAAGAGATCTTAAATAATTTGTTTGCCATACTGTAGGGACTTGCCTTATTTAATTCCAAGAAAATCTCACATAGGAACAACTTACTGAAGGCCCTGATCTTAAATTCAGTAAGATCAAAGTCAGCGCCTAAAATGCAGTGCAAGTAAAACTAGAAGATTTAGTAAATCTGGGATGGATTTTGTGATATAATGATGATATATCTTACATATAAAATGTAGAAAGCTGCATTTAAATATATTCTAAGAGTATACATGGTACATCCAAAAATGTCCCTTATATTCTTCTAGCAGTAAGCAGATACAGTCAATTGTATCACTCTGAGCATGAATAAACAAGCAAACAAATAAATAATACATGAACTCAGACCTGGGCATTGACTAAATGGCTCCTTATTTGTAAGTTAAAATGATTAATTCAGTGTGATCTGTCAACGTTTGACTTTTTAAAGCTCAGTGAAATCAGAACACATTGCTGTGGGTGGTTTGTGGATGCTGATAAACATAATCTGCAGTTCACCAACCTCTCCAGTGTCCTAAGTACAAGAATAAATAGAAGTCACTCCATTTCCTTCAACCTATGACTCCTAGGAGAATGTTCCTTACACTAAAGTGACTAAGAAAATAATTATATAATTGTCTAATCACTACACTGTATACTTGAAACTAATATAAAATAATATTGAACATCAACTATAATTTAAAAAATAGTCACCCCAATAAATTTAATAAATAAATAAATAAATAAATAAATAAATAAATAAATATATATATATATATATATAAAGTACAGAATAGGGAATATAGTACCTACGGACTATGTACATTGTAATAACTATGTACAATGTCAGATGGGTAATACACTTATTGGGGTTATCACTTTGTGAGGTATATAAATGCCTAATCACTATGTTTTTTTGTACACCTGAAAATAATTTTAAAGAAAAGAAAGAAAATAATCCAGGAAGTGTTATTAAGAAGCAGGAAGACATGCACAGCTGAAGGAACTCTGTGGCTCCAAACTCTTTCAGATGACTGCCAACTAGACATAGTATTAGCTGCAATGATATTATTTGCATTTCAAGAAATGACTTTTATGAAATAAGAACAAAGAATAGAACTAGTATTATTGAGTACTTACTAACTTCTACAAATTTGTTATGTGCTTTAAATGCAATATATTATTTCTAAACTTCACAACAACTTGATGAAGTGGGTATTTCTACTTCCAGTTTACAGAAAAGCCAAAAATGAAGCCCAAATCATATGAACTAATTATATAGCTAATAGCTGGACCCATGGTTTGACTCTTTAAAGCCTATTTTGTTTTTTTAATTTATTAGGGTGATATTGGTTAGTAAAATTATATAGGTTTCAAGTGTACAATTCTATAATAATCATCTATTTATTGCATTATGTGTTCATTACCCAGAGTCAGTTCTCATTCCATCACCATATATTTGACCCCCTTTACCCTCTTCTACCATGCCCCACACTACTTACACTCTGGTAACCACTAAATTGTTGTCTGTATCTATGAGTTTTTGTTTGTTTGCTTGTCTTGCTCATTTGTTCCTTTCAGTTTTATATCCCACATATGAGTAAAGTCATATGGTTCTTGACTTTTTCTGTACGACTTATTTCACTTAGCTTGATAATCTCAAGATCAACCCATGTTGTTGCAAATGGCAGTATTTCATCTTTTCTTATGGCTGAGTAGTATTCTATTGTGTGTGTATATCACATGTTCTTTATCCAATCATCTATTGAAGGACACTTTGGTTGTTCCCAGGTCTTGGTCAAAGTAAACAATGCTGCAATGAGCATTGGGGTACATATTTATTTATGGATAAATGTTTTCAGATTTTTGGGGTAGATACCCAGGAGAGGGACAGCTGGATCTTATGGTAATTCTATTCTTACTTTTTTGAGGAACTTCCATATTCTTTTCCATAGTGGCTGTATCAATTTACATTCCCATCAACAATGAAGAAGGGTTCCCTTTTCTCCACAGCCTCTCCAACACTTGTTATTATATGTCTTGTTGATGACAGCCATTCTAACAGGTATGAGGTGGTATGTCATTGTGGTTTTGATTTGCGTTTCCCTAATAGCTAGTAAAGTTGAGCTTTTTATCATATATTTGTTGGCCATTTGTATGTCTTCTTGGGAGAAGTGTCTGTTCAGTTCCTTTGGTCATTTTTTTTTTTTAATTTTTAAATAAGACAGTTCATTTTGTTGTTGTTGAGTTGTACGTGTTCTTTACGTATTTCGGATATTAACCCCTTATCTGAGGCATTGTTTGCAAATATCTTCACCCATTCAGGTGGTTGCCTCTTTATTTTGTTGATAGTTTCTGTGGGGACAGAGCCCCAGAAAGCAGTTTCCAAGCTCTCGGCCTCACATAGAAAGGTGCTGGCTCAGGTAGTAAATGGCCATCGGCTGTGATTGCATGGCCATCAGCTGTGGCTAATTGGCCATCAGCTGTAACCAGTGAGCCATTGCCCATTAATATAACTGCTGTGGCTTCGCTAGCAGAAAATGGGTGCTAGCAAGAAGATGGTGGCTGAGCCTGAAGCAACACAGTGAGGGTTGCAAACAGTGTGGCTCCTGCTTCCTGTGTCTCCAACCCAGCCGCCAGCGAGAGTATAGTGGTATGACTCCCCTATCTATGGCTCCATGTGTGTTCCTTTTTGGCCTCACCATATCCTGTGTTCTTATGTGGGGAGTGGGACTAGAGACCCTGCATGACACCCTGCATGACAGTTTCTTTTGCTGTGCAGAAGATTTTAGTTTGATATAGTCCAATTCATTTATTTTAGCTTTTACTTTCCTTGCCTTTGAGGTCAAATTCATAAAATCCAGTTTGAATCCAAGGTCCATAAGTTTAGTACCTATGCTTTCTTCTATGCAGATTATTGTTTCAGGTCTTACATTTAGGTCTTATAGAAGATGTGGTATATATACACAGTGGAATACTATTCTGTCATAAGAAAAGAGGAAATAATGTCATTTGTGATGACATGGGTGGATCTTGAGATTATTAGGCTAAGAAAAATAAGTCAGACAGAGAAAATAGATAACCATATGATTTCACTGGCATGTGGGATATAGAACTAAAAACAACAAAGGAACAGGACAAACAAATGAAGAAATAAAAATTCATAGACACAGACAATAGTTCAGTGGTTACCAGAGGGTAAGGGTAGACAAGGGTAAAAGGGATAAAATATATGTTAATGGAGGGAGATCTGACTCTGAGTGGTAAACAAACAATGTAATATACAGATAATGTATTATAGAATTGTACACCTAAAACCTATGTAACTTTAGCAACAATTGTCACCACAATAAACTTTAATTTAAAAAAAGGGTCTTTGATACATATTGAGTTAATTTTGTATATGGTGACAGAGAGCAGTCTAGTTTCATTATTTTTCACATGGCTTTCCAAGTTTCCCAGCACCATTTATTGAAGAGGCTCTCTTTTCTCCATTGTATGTATTTGGTTCCTTTGTCAAAAATTATCTGCCGATTGTGATCCCGGAAAAATGGCGGCGTGAGATGAGCCTCTGTAAAGCTCCCCTGGAATTTACAAAGAATCGAACAACAGAAACTCCACGAAGGACTCCCTGCACAGCAGACAGGCAAGACGAAGAGGCCCACTACCGACTGAAATCACCTACAGGTGGCAGACTCGTGCGAATGGGAGGAGGAGGAAAGGGAGAAGTGCGCGGAGACGGAGCCGCGGGGGCGCAGGACGCAGACCTAGCTCAGTGCTCCGAACTCGCTGCTTCCCGGAACTACCGCAGCTGTGGGAGAGGGAAGAACTCGGACTGCTGGGGCTCTGCTTATGGCCCACAGGGCTGAGGGGGCAGCATATAACACGGCTGAACCCAACGCTCACGGCAGAGACCTCAGAGAAAAGACTGAGGGAAGAAGGCTGAAAATGGTGGTTTAAGCCCTCATTGCCGAGCAGAGAACGGAGCCTTAGGCACTGAGACTAGCCGGCTCCTCCCTACCATCCCAGAGCTCGTCCCGCCCCCACCTGCCCGGTGCTAGAAGCAAAACAGTAGCAGTGTCAGATCAAAACAACAGAAAATTTGCTGTTCTGAGAACTGTGGACCGCAGACACAAATTCGCAGCCCAACTAGTTCCGGCAAAGGGGAGGGAGCTGTGGAAGCAGGACCAGCTGTGGTGGTGGTCGCCGCCATTGCTCTGGGCCACCTCTCACAACTCAACCTGCCCCTGGCCCCACCTATCTGGACGGATCCCTGCAGGAGTAAACAGAACTGCTGAAACATACGAGCTCTGAATCAGGAGCTGGAAGAGCTTTGGAACATCAAAAGCTCTCCGCATACCCACTGGGACACTGCGACCTAGACGAACTATTAACAGAGGAGAAGCCTGTCTCCCAGGGAATCCCCCCCATTGTGTGAGAAGCTGGAATAGTGCAGAGAAAACATAGCACTACCGTGTGGAAGAAGAAAAATAAGTTGCAGTTAGAGAAATAATGAAACATTCTACCAACAAGTACTGGAAAACAAAAGAAAGACCGCATCCTATCAACCTGTTGCAGAAGCCACTCCTGTAGATGTCTAGGAAGAGAAATAGTAAACCAGTAATCGCCATGAATAACCAAGGCAACAAGAGCTCAGAAAGAAAGTGAAAAATCTCCAGAAAAGGCACTTAAAGATACAGAAATATGTGACTTAAATGACAGAGAATTCTAGATTGCAGTTCTAAAAAAACTCAACAAGATACAAGAAAACACAGATAGGCAGTTAAATGAACTCAGAAACTCAATCAAAGAACAGCATGAGCATTTTACGAAAGAGATTGAAATTTTAAAAAAGAACCAAATAGAATTTCTGGAGATTAGAACTCAATAGAAGAAATTAAGAATGAAATAACCAGCTTAGGTAGTAGAGTTGAGCAAATGGAGGAAAGAATCAGTGACATTGAAGATAGAAACCTGGAAATGACACAGATGGAAGAAGAAGAGACTTGAGACTTAAAAGAAATGAAAGAACTCTACAAGAACTTTCTGACTCCATCAGAAAGAGCAATATAAGAATAATGGGCACACCAGAAGGAGAAGAAAGAGAGAAGTCAAACAAATTGTCGATGAGAACTTCCCAAATTTGTGGACAGAACTGGACCCTTGAATCCAAGAAGCAACTAGAACACCTAGTTACCTCAATCCCAACAGGCCTTCTCCAAGGCACATTGTATTGAAGCTGTCTAAAATCAACGACAAAGAAAGAATACTCAAGGCAGCCAGGGAAAAGAAGACGGTAACTTACAAAGGAAAGCCCACTAGATTATTATCAGATTTTTCAGCAGAAACTCTACAAGCCAGGAAGGAGTGGAACCAAATATTCAAACTATTGAAAGAGAGAAATCATGAGCCAAGAATAATATATCCAGCAAAGATATCCTTTAGATATGAAGGAGGAATAAAGACCTTTCCAGACATACAGAAGCTGAGGGAATTTTCTAATACACGACCTGCACTACAAGAAATACTAAAGGAGGCTATTCGACCACCATCAACAGGGACAATTTGTGGCAACCAAAACTAAAAAAGGGGGAGAGTAAAGGCCTGAACCGGAATATGGGAATGGAGAAAGTAAGCGTGCTGAAGAAAATGGAATACTCTAAATATCAAACTTTCTTTTACATAAACCTAAGGGTAACCATTCAAAAAAAATCCAGAACTGAAATATATAATGAAATAAAAGAAGAAACAGAGGGAAACATCATAGAATACCACCAAACAGAAATAATAGACAACAACAAAAAGGCAAAGAAACAATGGAGACACAGCCTTACCAGAAAACTAAAGATAGAATGACAGGAAATCCTCACATATCAATAATCACCCTAAATGTAAATGGACTGAACTCACCAATAAAAAGGCACAGAGTAGTAGATTGGATCAAAAAACACCTCCTTACACCACATACAAAAATAAATTCAAAATGGCTTAAAGATTTAAATGTAAGATCTGAAACCATAAAATTCCTAGAAGAAAATATAGGAAGAAACTTCACAGACATTACCCGGAGTAAGATTTTTACTGATATATCCCCTCGCGCGAGGGAAGTAAGAGGAAAAATAAACATGTGGGATTACATCAAACTAAAAAGCTTTTTCACAGCAAAGGAAACCATCAATAAAACAAAAAAGGATCCTACTGATTGGGAAAAGATATTTGCCAATGATATATCTGATAAGGGGTTAATATCACAAATTTATAAAAAACTCACTCAACTCAACTCCAAAAAAACAAACAACCCAATTAAAAAATGGGCAGAGGACATGAAGAGACATTTCTCTAAAAAGGACACACAGATGGCAAACAGACATATGAAGAAATGTTCAACCTCACTAACCATTAGAGAAATGCAAATAAAAACCACAATGAGATACCACCTCACCCCAGTCAGGATGGCTATCATCAATAAATCAACAAACAACAAGTGCTGGCGTGGATGCGGAGAAAAGGGAACGCTGGTGCACTGTTGGTGGGAATGCAGATTGGTGCAGCCACTATGGAAAACAGTTTGGAGATATCTCAAAAATCTGAAAATGGAACTACCTTATGATCCAGCAATCCCACTCCTAGGTATCTATCCGGAGAAATCCAAAACTCCAATTCAAAAATCTTTATGCACTCCTATGTTTATTGCAGCACTATATACAATAGCCAAGACCTGGAAACAACCGAAATGCCCATCAGTAGATGACTGGATTAAGAAACTGTGGTACATTTATACAATGGAGTATTACGCAGCCATAAAGAAGAAAGAAATCTTACCATTTGCAACAACATGGATGGACCTAGAGAACATTATGTTAAGTGAAATAAGTCAGAAAGAGAAAGACAAATACCATATGATCTCACTTATATGTGGAATCTAAAGAAAAGAATAAGTGAATGAACTAATCAGAAACAGTTTTGGAAACATGGAGGAAAAACTGAGGGTTGCTAGATGGGCAGGGGGGTGGGGATAAGGGGAAGGTGAGAGGTTTTGGGAACGTACAGAGGGATAGTGGATGGGGGGAGGGGGGTTCACACAGTGTGAGGGATATAAATGATAAATGTCTAAGTTTTGCTTTGTCTTGTGCACCTGAAACTAATTAATAATAAAAAAAAAAAAAAAAAAAAAACTAAACCCAACCATATACTGTCTCCAAAAGACACATCTTAGCTACAAGGACAAGCATAGACTCAAAGTGAAAGGGTGGAAATAGACACTGCAAGCAAATGGTACCCAGAGAAAATCAGGTGTAGCCATCATGATATCAGATGAAACAGACTCCGAGGTGAAAAAGATAACAAGAGACAAAGATGGACATTTCATAATGGTGAAGGGGACTGTACAACAAGAAGACATAACAGTCATCAATATTTATGCCCCCAATCAGGGAGCACCGAAATACACCAAGCACCTACTAACAGAACTAAAGAGAGAAATTGACCAAAACACAATTATACTAGGGGACTTAAATACATCATTGACAGCTATGGATAGATCATCCAAACAGAAAATAAATAACGAAATAGTAGCCCTAAATGACACATTAGATGAAATGGACATAATTGACATTTATAGAGCACTTCATCCTAAAACATCAGACTATACATTCTTTTCTAGTGTACATGGAACATTCTCAAGGATAGACCATATATTGGGACATAAAATCAGTCTCAACAAATTTAAGAAGATTGAAATCATACCATGCATATTCTCTGATCACAAGGCTTTGAAATTGGATATCAACTGTAAAAAGAAAGCAGGAAAAACACAAATACATGGAGATTAAACAACATACTTTTAAAGAACGACTGGGTCAAAGAAGAAATTAGAGGAGAGATCAAAAGATACATAGAAACAAATGACAATGAAAATACATCCTACCAAAATTTTTGGGATGCAGCAAAAGCAGTTTTAAGAGGGAAATTTATCTCATTACAGGCCTATCTCAAGAAACAAGAAAACTCCCAAATAAATAACCTCATGTTACACCTTAAAGAACTAGAAAAAGAAGAACAAGTAAAACCCAAGGTCAGCAGAAGAAAGGAAACAACAAAAATTAGAGCAGAACTAAATGAAATAGAGAACAAAAAGACAATAGAAAAAATTAATGTGACAAAGAGCTGGTTCTTTGAAAAGATTAACAAAATTGACAAACCCTTGGCTAGACTTACTAAGATAAAAAGAGAAGACACTGATTAACAAAATCAGAAACGTAAAAGGGGAATTTATCACGGACACCACAGAAATACAAAGGATCATCCAAGAATACTATGAAGGACTATATGCCACCAAATTCAACAACCTAGAAGAAATGGACAAGTTCTTAGAAACATATAGCCTTCCAAGGCTGAACCATGAAGAACTGGAAAATCTAAACAGACCGATCACCAGTAACGAAATTGAATCAGTCATCCAAAACCTTCCCAAAAGCAAAAGTCCGGGACCAGATGGCTTCACTAGTGAATTCTACCAAACCTTCAAAGAGGATCTAATACCAATCCTGCACAAACTCTTCCAAAAATTGAAGAAGAGACAGTACTCCCTAACTCATTTTATGAGGCCAACATTACCCTGATACCAAAACCTGGTAAGGACAGCACAAAAAAGAAAACTACAGACCAATATCTCTGATGAATACCGATGCAAAAATCCTAAATAAAATTCTAGCAAATCGAATACAACAATGCATTAAAAAGATTATTCATCACGACCAAGTGGGGTTCATCCCGGGGCACAAGGATGGTTCAACATCCAAATCCATCAATGTGATACATCACATAAACAAAATAAAGGACAAAAATCATATGATTATATCAATTGATGCAGAAAAAGCATTTGACAAGATACAACATCCATTTATGATTAAAACACTTAATAAAATGGGTATAGAAGGAAAATACCTTAACATAATAAAGGCCATATATGACAAGCCCTCTGCTAATCTCATAATTAATGGAGAAAAACTGAAGCCCTTTGCTCTACGTTCAGGAACACGACAGGGATGTCCCCTATCACCTCTGCTTTTCAACATAGTGTTGGAAGTCCTTGCCAGAGCAATCAGGCAAGAGAAAGAAATAAAAGGTATCCAAATTGGGAATGAAGAAGTTAAATTATCACTCTTTGCAGATGACATGATGCTATATATAGAAAACCCTAAAGACTCCACCAAAAAGCTATTAGAAACAATCAACGAATACAGTAAAGTTGCTGGCTACAAAATCAACGCGCAAAAGTCCATTGCCTCCCTATATACTAACAATGAAATCTCAGAAAAAGAAATACAAAAAACAATTCCTTTTGCAATTGCAGCAAAAAGAATAAAATACCTAGGAATAAACTTAACCAAGTATGTGAAAGACCTATATGCTGAAAACTATAAGACATTTTTGAAAGAAACTGAAGAAGACACAAAGAAATGGAAAGACATTCCGTGCTCATGGATTGGAAGAATCAACATAGTTAAAATGGCCATATTACCCAAAGCAATATACAGATTCAATGCAATCCCCATCAAAATCCCAATGGCATTTTTTAAAGAAATAGAACAAAAAATCATCAGATTTGTTTGGAACCAAAGACCCCAAATAGCCAAAGCAATCCTAAGGAAAAAGAACAGTAATGGAGGTATCACACTTCCTGACTTTGGCTTGTACTACAGGGCTACAATAAGCAAAACAGCATGTTATTGGCAGAAAAAACAGACACATAGACCAATGGAATAGAATTGAGAACCCAGAAATAAAACCACATAAATATGGACAGATAATTTTTGACAAAGAAGCTAACAACACACAATGGAGCAAAGACAGCCTCTTCAATAAATGGTGCTGGGAGAATTGGATAGCCACGTGCAAAAGAATGAAACTGTACTGCTATCTGTCACCATGTACCAAAGTTAATTCAAAACAGATCAAAGACTTAAGCACAAGACCTGACACAATAAATTGCATAGAAGAAAACATAGGTACTAAACTTATGGACCTTGGGTTCAAAGAGCATTTTATGAACTTGACTCCAAAGGCAATGGAAGTAAAAGCTAAAATAAACGAATGGGACTATATGAAACTTAAAAGCTTCTGCACAGCAAAAGAAACCATTGACAAAATAAAGAGGCCACCAACTGAATGGGAGAAGATTTTTGCAAACAGTGCCTCCGATAAGGGCCTAATATCCAGAATATACAAGGAACTCATGCAACTCAACAACAAAAAAACAAACAACCCAATTGAAAAATGGGCAGAGGACTTGAAGAGACATTTCTCCAAAGAGGACATACAAATGGCAAATAGACATATGAAAAAATGCTCAACATCACTAATCATCAGAGAAATGCAAATCAAAACCACAATGAGATATCACCTCACCCCAGTCAGAATGGCTATCATCAACAAGACAAATAATAACAAATGTTGGAGAGGCTGTGGAGAAAAAGGAACCGTCATACACTGTTGGTGGGAATGCAGACTGGTGCAGCCGTTATGGAAGGCAGTGTGGAGTTTCCTCAAAAAATTACGAATAGAATTGCCATATGACCCAGCAATCCCTCTCCTGGGTATCTACCCAAAAAATCTGAAAACATTTAGAGATAAAGACACGTGTGCTTCAATGTTCATTGCAGCTTTGTTTACGGTGGCCAAGACATGGAAACAACCAAAATGTCCTTCGATAGATGAATGGATAAAGAAGTTGTGGTATATATACACAATGGAATACTATTCGGCAGTAAGAAAAGATGATATGGGAACATTTGTGACAACATGGATGGATCTTGAGAGTGTAATGCTGAGCGAAATATGTCAGACGGAAAATGCAGAGAACAATGTGATTTTACCGATATGTGGTATATAAACCCAAAACAACAAAAGAACAAGACAAACAAATGAGAAACAGAAACTCATAGACACAGACAATGGTTTGGTGGTTGCCAGAGGCTAAGGGGGGTGGGAGGTGGGGGGTGGGAGATGATGGTAAGGGGGATCGAATATATGGTGATGGAAGGAGATCTGACTCTGGGTGATGAATACACAATGGGGTTTATAGATAATGTAATACAGAATTGTACACCTGAAATCTATGTAATTTTACTAACAATTGTCACCCCAATAAATTTAATTAAAAAAAAATTATCTGCCCATATATATATGGGTTTATTTCTGGGTTCTCAATTCTATTCTATTGGTCTCTGTATCTGTTTTTCTGGCAGTACTGTGCTGTTTTGATTATTGTCACTTTGTAGTATAAGTTGAAGTCAGGAAGTGTGATACCTCCAACCTTGTTTTTTTTTTTTTTTTTGTCAGGATTGTTTTGGCTATTTGGATCTTTTTGTGATTCCACACAAATCTCATGATTTTCTATTCTATTTCTTGAAAAATATGCCATTGGAATTTTGATGGGGTAGCATTATATCTGTATATTGCTTTGGATCATCTAGCCATTTTAACTATGTTGATTCTTCCAAACATTGAACACAGAATGTCTTTCCATTTCTTTGTGTCTTCTTCAATTTCTTTTAAGAATGTCTTATGGTTTTCAGTGTACAGGTCCTTCACATCCTTTGTTAAGTTTATTCCTAGGTATTTTGTTCTTTTTGCTGCCATTTCAAAAGAAATTTGTTTTTCTGAAATTTCATTGTTAGAATATAGAAATGCACTGGATTTTTGTATATTGATTTTGTATCCAACAACTTTACCGTATGCATTTATTGTTTCTAACAGTTTTTTAGTACACTCTTTAGGGTTTTCTATATTAAAAAAATCCTGTCATTTGTTTGTCTTGTTCTTTTGTTGTTTTTGGTTTATATATCACATATCGGTGAAATCATGGTTCTGCTTTTTCTGTCTGACTTATTTCACTCAGCATTACACTCTCAAGATCCATCCATGTTGTCACAAATGTTCCCATATCATCTTTTCTTACTGCTGAATAGTATTCCATTGTGTATATATACCACAACTTCTTTATCCATTCATCTATCGAAGGACATTTTGGTTGTTTCCATGTCTTGGCCACCGTAAACAAAGCTGCAATGAACATTGGAACACATGTGTTTTTATCTATAAACGTTTTCAGATTTTTGGGGTGGATACCCAGGAGAGGGATTGCTGGGTCATATGGCAATTCTATTCGTAATTTTTTGAATTTTTTGCCTTCCATAGCGGCTGCGCCAGTCTGCATTCCCACCAACAGTGTATGAGGGTTCCTTTTCCTCCACAGCCTCTCCAACACTTGTTACTATTTGTCTTGTTGATGATAGCCATTCTGACTGGGGTGAGGTGATATCTCATTGTGGTTTTTATTTGCATTTCTCATAGACACAGACAATAGTTTAGTGGTTACCAGAAGGTAAGAGGGGTGGGGGATGGGAGATGAGGGTAAGGGGTATCAAATATATGGTGATGGAAGGAGAACTGACTCTGGGTGGTGAACACACAATGGGATTTATAGATGATGTAATACAGAATAGTACACCTGAAATCTATGTAATTTTACTAACAATTGTCACCCCAATAAATTTCAAAAAATAAATTATTAAAAGAAAATTCTGTCATATGCAAAGTGGCAATTTAACTTTTCATTCCCAATTTTAATGTATATTTTTTCTGTCTCTTGCCTTATTGTTCTGGTTATGACTTCCAGTACCATATTGAATAACAGTGATGACAGGGGGGCAACCCTGTCTTGTTCCTGATTTTAGAGGAAAGGCTTTCAGTTTTACACCATTAATTATGAGATTAGCTGAGGGTTTGTCATATATGGCCTTTATTATGTTGAGGTATATTCCTTCTATATGCATTTTAATAAATTTTTAATCCTAAATAGGTGTTGTATCTTGTCGAATGCTTTTTCTGCATCTATTGATATAGTCATATAATTTCTATCTTTTATTTTATTTACGTGGTGTATCACATTGATTGATTTGCATATATGGAATTATCCTTGTGCCCCTGGAATTAATTGATTCTGTGCCCCAGTTGTGCCCCAATTGATTCTGATGTGTAATCTTTTGAATGTATTGTTGTATTCGATATATTATTTTGTTTAGGATTTTTGCATCTATATTCATCAGAGATATTGGTCTGTAGTTTTCTTTTTTTTGAGTTACCCTTACCAGGTTTTGGTATCAGGGTAACATTGGCCTCATAAAATGAGATAGCAAGTATTGCCTCTTCTTCAATTTTTTTTGGAAGAGTTTGAGGAGGACAGATATTAAATCCTCTTTGAATGTTTGGTAGAATTCACTAGTGAAGCCATCTGGTCCTGACTTTGGCTTTTGAGAAAGTTTTGAATGATTGTTTTGATTTCCTTACTGTTGATCAGTTTATTTAGATTTTCCCGTTCTTCCTGATTGAGTCTAGGAAGGGTATATATTTGTAAGAACTTGTCTATTTCTTCCAGGTTATTGAATTTGGTAACATGTAGCCCTTCATAGTGTTCTTGAATGAGTCTTTGTATTTCTGGGGATAACTATGGTAACTTCTCTTTCATTGCTGATTATTTGTGTCTTTTCTCTTTTTGTCTTAGTGAGTCTAGCCAAGGGCTTGTCAATTTTATTAATCTTACCAAAGAACCAGCTCTTTGTTGCATTATTTTTTCTTCTGTCCTTTTTCTGTTTCATTTAGTTCTGCTTTGATTTTTATTTCCCTCCTTCTGCTGACTTTGGGTTACGTTTGTTCTTCTGATTCTAGTTCTTTAAGGTGTAACATGAGATTGTTTATTTGGGTTTTTTCTTCTTTCTTGAGATAGGCCTGCAATAATATAAATTTCCCTCTTATTACTCTTTTGCTACATCCCAATACTTTTGATAGGCGGTATTTTCATTCTCATTTGTTTTTATGTATCTTTTGACCTCTCCTTTATTTCTTCTTTGACCCAGTAATTCTTTTTAAAAGTATGTTGTTTAATCTCCACATATTTGTGGCTTTTTTCCTGCTTTGATTTGTAGTTTATATCCAATTTCAAAACCTTGTGATCAGAGAATATGCTTGGGATGATTTAAATCTTCTTAAATTTGCTGAGGCTAATTTTGTGTCCCAACATATGGTCTTATCCTTGAGAATGTTCTATGTGCACTAGAAAAAAATATATAGTCTGATGGTCTAGGATGAAGGGCTCTGCAAAAGTCAACTATGTCCCTTTGGTCTTAAGTGTCATTTAAGGCTGATATTTCCTAATTGATTTTCTGTTTGGATGATCTATCCATAGCTGTCAATGATGTATTTAGGTCCTCTACTATATCTGTGCTTTGGTCAATTTCTCCCTTTGGTTCTGTTGGTAGTTGCATTTTATATTTCAGTGATCCCTGTTTGGGGGCATATATATTGAAAAGTTTTATGTTTTCTTATTGTATTGTCTGCCGTACCATTATGAAATGTCCATCTTAGTCTCTTGTTATTTCTTTTTATCCTGAAGTCTGTTTTTTTTTTCTGATATAATTATGAATACATATGCTTTTCTCTGGATACCATTTGCTTGGAGTATCAATTTCCACCTTTTCACTTTGAGTCTATATTTTTCCATATAGCTGAGATGTGTCTCTTGGAGACAGCATGTCATTGGATTTTGTTTTTTCTTTATTAGTTTCCAGTGTACAAAACAATGTAATAGTTAGACAATTCACCTCTCACAACGTGATATCCATCCTCCCCCAATCTATTGCCCCTCTGACATTGTATATATCTATTACAATTCCATTGACTCTATTCCCTATGCTGTACTCCATATCCCATGGTAATATATATATATATATATATATATATATATAAAATTATAGTTGACATACAATATTACGCAGTTTCAGCTTCAGGTGTACAGAGCAGTGATCAAGCATCTACACCATCCATTGTCTCTCTAATAAGACATGTGTCAATCTGACACCCTACAAAATCTTTACATTATTGATTATATTCCCCAAACTGTCTTTCATATCCCTGTGGCAATGTTGTATTTACCAATTTATGCTGTCTAATCCCTTCCCCTTCGCCCTCATCCCCACCTCCTCTCCCATCTAGAAACCATCAGTTTTTCCTCTATATCTCCAAGACTATTTCTGTTTACTTTGCTCATTTATTCAGTTCTTTAGATTCCACATATAAGTGAGATCAGATGGCATTTGTCTTTCTCCGACTGACTTATTTCACTTAGCATAATGTTCTCTAGGTCCATCCATATAATTGCAAGTGGTAAGATTTCATTCTTCTTTGTAGCCAAGCAATACTCCATTGTATAAATGTACCACAGTTCGTCCACCAATGGGCATTTCAGTTTTTTCCGTCTTGGTTATTGTAAATAGCGCTGCAATAAACATAGGGATGCATATATTTTCTCGAATTAGCATCTTGGATTTTTCTGGATAAATACCTAAGAGTGAAATTGCTGGGTCATAAGATAGTTCCATTTCCAGTTTCTTGAGATACCTCCATACTGTTTTCCATAGTGGCTGCACCAATCTGCAATCCCACCAACAGTGCACCAGGTTTCCTTTCTTGGATATTTTGGATATTAACCCCTTATCAGTTGTATCATCTTCTCCCATTCAGGAGGCTGCCTTTTTGTTTTATTGATGGTTTCCTTTGCTGTTAAAAAGCTTTCTAGTTGGATGTAATCCTAAATGTATATTTTTTCTTTTACTTTTCTTGCCCAAGGTGATATATCAGTAAAAATATTACTCAGGGTAATGTCTGCAAATTTACTTCCTATATTTTCTTCTAGGAGTTTTATGGTTTTGGGTCTTACATTTAAGTTTTTAATCCATTTTGAATTTGTTCTTGTATATGGCAAACGGAGGTGGTCCACTTTCATTTTTTTGCATGTGTCAGTCCAGTTTTCCCAGCACCATATATTAAATAGACTGTCTTTACCCCATTGTGAATTCTTGCTTCCATTGTCACAGATTAAATGACCATATATGAATGGATTTATTTCTGGCCTATCTATTCTGTTCCATTGATCTATGTGTCTGTTTTTATGCCAGTACCATACTGTTTTGATTACTATGGCCTTGTGGTATGATTTGATGTCAGGTAGCGTGATACCTCCCACTGTGTTCTTATTTCTCAAGATTGCCATGGCTATTCAGGGTCTTTTATACTTCCATATAAATTTTATGATTATATGTTCTATTTCTGAGAAAAATGTCATTGGTAGCTTGATATGAATTGCATTGAATCTATATATTTCCTTAGGTAGTGTTGACATTTTAACTATATTAATTCTTCCTATCCATAAACATGGTATGCTTTTCCATTTATTTGTATCTTTTTTGATTTCTGTCTTCAGTGTCTTATAATTTTCTGAGTACAGGCCTTTCACTTCTTTGGTTAAATTTATTCCTAGGTATTTTATTGTTTTTGAAGCAATTGTAAATGGGATTGATTTCTTGATTTCCCCTTCTGATAGTTTATTATTCATGTGTATAAATGCAACTGATTTCTGAATATTAATTTTGTATCCTGCTACTTTACTAAATTCATTTATCATTTCTAATAGTTTTTTGGTGGAGTCTTTGGGGTTCTCTATATATTGCATCATGTCATCTTCATATAATGACAATTTTACTTCCTCCTTTCCAATTTGGATGTCTTTTGGGTTTTGTTTTTTGGTTCAGTCTGCTACTCTGTGCCTTTTTATTGGTGAATTCAGTCCATTTACATATAGGGTGATTATTGATATGTGAGGATTTCCTATATCCATTTTGTCTTTTGTTTTCTGGTATCTTGGTGTCTCCATTGTTTCTTTGCCTTTTTGTTGCTCTCTGTTATTTCAGTGTGGTAGTATTCTATGATTTTCCCTCTCTTTCTTCTTTTTTTATGTTACATGTCTCAGTTCTGGATTTTCTTTTTTTCAGTGGTTAGCATTAACTGTATGTAAAAGAAAGTTTCATATTTACAGTAGTCCTTTTTCTTCAGCATTCTTCTTATCTCCATTGCCCCTTGCAGATTTAAACCTTTACTCTTTCCCCTTTTGTGTTTTTGTTGACACAGTTTATCCCTACTTCAGCTGTGAGTTAATTTCTGAGTTGCAGTAGCAAGTTGTCTTTTTCGTTTCTTTTTCCTTTTTAAAAAAATCTTCTTTACCCTTTATATTATGTTTAAATGTATAGTGCCCTATTTGTTGTAGGGGTTGCCATTTCCTGCTTGTGTCTCTCAGTTTGTAATGTTGCTCATGATTTTTTATTCTTTTGTGGGTTTTTTTTTTTTTGTGTCAGTTGAATAACCTCCTTCAGTATTTCCCATAATGAAGGTCGCATGTTAGAAAACTCCCTCAGCTTGTATGTCTTCTTTATTCCTCCTTTATACCTAAAGGATACCTTTGCTGGATATGCTACTCTTAGTTCATAATTTCTCTCTCTCAATAGTTTGAATATTTGATTCCACTTCCTCCTTGCTTGTAGAGTTTCTCCTGAAAAGTTTGATGATAGTCTAATGGGCCTTCTCTTATAAGTTACTGTTTTCTTTTTCCCCCTGCCTTCCTTGAGAATTCCTTCTTTGTCATTTATTTTGGACAGTTTCAGTACAATGTATCTTGGAGAAGACCTGTTGGGATTGAGGTAATTAGGTGTTCTATTTGCTTCTTGGATTTGAGGATCCAGTTCTTCCCACAACTTTGGGAAGTTCTCGTCAACTATTTATTTGAATATACTCTCTGTTCCTTTCTCCCTTGTTACTCCTTCTGGTATGCCCATTATTCTTGTGTTGCTCTTTATAATGGAGTCAGAAAGTTCTTGTAGAGTTCTTTCATTTCTTACAACTCTCAAGTCTCTCTCTTCTTCCATCTGTGTAATGTCCAGATTTCTATCTTTGATATCACTAATTCTTTCCTCTATGTGGTCAGCTCTGCTTCCTAAGCTAGGTATTTTATTCTTCATCTCTTTCTTATTGAGTTTTTCAGCTCCAGAACTTTTATTATTTTTATTTCAATCTCTTTGGTTAAATATTCATTTTGTTCATTGATTTTATTTCTGAGTTTATTATACTGCCTATCTGAGTTTTCTTGCATCTCATTGAGTTTTTTCAAAACTGCAATCTTGAATTCTCTGTCATTTATGCTTCATATTTCCATGTCTTTAAGTTCATTCTCTGGACATTTTTTCGTTTTCTTTGAGCTGCCTTGTTATCTTGGTTATTCATGGCAATTAATGGATTATTATTTCTCTTCCTGAGCATCTACAGGAGTGGATTCTCCAGCAGGTTGATATAAAGAGAGCTTTCTTTTGCTTTCCAGTGGGTGTCTCTGGAATGTTTTATTTTCTCTTGCACTGTAGCATTTTATTTTATTTTGCACTATTGTGGCTTCTTGCACAATGGTAGGTTCCTGGGAGGTGGGCTTTGCCTCTGTGATCAGATCACCTGGGTTTCAGGGAACTGTCCCATAGAAGGATGTGGTGGGTGATGGGGTTCTGAGCCTTTGAAACTCCAATGCTGCCCCTGCATCCAGATGCAGAGCTGTGTGTCTCAGAAGCTCTAGTTGTTCCCACAGGGATCAGACCAGAAAGGTGGGGGTGCGATGGGCTAGGAGAGGTGGCAGGTGTGTTTGTGCCTGCACCCAATGGTGACTTTTAGACCACAGCTGTCTCACCCCTACAGTTCCTTCCCTGTCACTGGAATTAGTCACACTCTGCTTATGCCACTTTGGGACTGTCTCTCCAGTTCTCAGGGCTGCAAATGTTCTGCTCTTTAATCTGACACTGCTACAGTTTCTTCTGGAGGCCACTTGTAACACTGGGAGGATGGAGGGCGGTGGCCACGCTCCATGTCTTTCTTTCCTGCCTGGCAATGAGGGCTTAAACTGCAGTTCTCACCCTTCCATACTCTGAGGTCTCTGCAGAGTATTGCAATAACCTCAGGGTATTGTATACTGATCCCTCAGGCAGGATTGTGGACCACAGAAAGAGAACCTGCAGCCTGAATCCTTCCCTCTCCTGGCACTGCAGTGAGCTCCAGGCTGTGTCCTGTGGCCCGCATCTCTGCCCCTCCCCTTTCCCTCCTCCCTTGTTCACCCCAATTTGCCCACATTCAGATGATTCAATGCGCCAATCTGTCAGACATGCTTATGTTGCATATTTATGTTGTTAAATAATAGCTATTCTATTTGTTGTAACTTCCAGAGGAGATTTTAAGGAGCACCCTCGACACCACCATGTTTCTGACCTAAAACTATGTTCTTAACATACATCATAATTTACTGTAACCAGATGTAATAAATCAAATAGTAATAGGGAAATTTTTTAAAAAGCTGATATAAAACTGCTGGCTTTGTATATACATACAAAAAACACCAGTCCAAGGGCAAATGTAATTTTTTGACTTTTTGAAAATATACATTAGTTGACTTATTCAAGTATTCCATTGTGTAGTATTTTAAAACCATTAAGAGGAATGAAAAAAAGCTCCTTTTCAACATGCCCAGTATGTGGAATATTTGGATTCCTCTGAATTTTCAACCTTAGATAGTAAATTCAGTGGTAATAGGTCACCATTTCATCCTCTTTGCTAACTCTAAGTCCTTATTTGAAATATCTAGAGAGGACAGCTTATAAAAATTAGAGCATATTCAGAAACAAATTTAAAATTATGTATATATGTATATATACGTATATATGCTGCCTTTTCCCAGTAAAAGAACAAGCCTAGTCTAGTGTTTCTCAAAATTTGATTCTTTAACCACGTGTCTCAGAATCACCTATGGTTGTTTAAAATGTTTCCTAGGCCAGAACCAGGACTCAGAAAACCACATTTCAAATGCGCACCCCATATCATCCTTATGTACAGAAATTTAACAGCACTGTTCTAGACCTTGACCACACAAAGTAAATAAAAATGTCAAGCACAAGAAGCCCTCCAATGAAGAGGGACTATCTATTTACAGTCTAGATGTAAATGCAAGAAAAGTATTGGG
The DNA here is from genome assembly GCF_036562045.2 of Rhinolophus sinicus. Taxonomy (NCBI): domain Eukaryota; kingdom Metazoa; phylum Chordata; class Mammalia; order Chiroptera; family Rhinolophidae; genus Rhinolophus; species Rhinolophus sinicus. The sequence continues at coordinate 29,573,239 of NC_133763.1, read as the reverse complement.
GTTTAACCCTATGCCAAATTGTGTAAAGTTTTTATAGTGAGTACCAAGAAATTAAAGGCACACTACATGGGGAGTTCAGGAAATTTTGGATGGGTGAAATTCGAGGGAGTAATGGAAAGGAGGGAGATATGCAAAGAAAGAGCTCCAGAAATGTTCATAGGTTTTGATGAAGTTTTTGGCTTAGCGGAGACTCTATGATGCCAGTGTAAGTGTATCCCTTGGGGAAAAAAATACTAGAAAAGGAGGTGAGCTGAGTTCCATGCAGCAGAAGCTGCTGGAGGACTGAGGACAGGTGAGGAACAGGTGTTGTCCATCCGCATGACACTCCCTCCAAGCTTAGGGCATTGAAGTAGAGAACAAATGGAAATAAGAAAGGGGCACAGTTTTTGTTGATTTAGTATTTACTCAAAAATAGGAGGAAAAAATTCCAGAAGTGTCTGAATTTTTTTTGAATTGGCAAAATTGAGTGTTCTTCCATCTGTGGGAATGGGGGCTTGTGAGCCATGTCAGTTTTTTTTTTAATTGGAATCTATTGGGGTGACAATGGTTAGTAAAATTACATAGGTTTCAAGTGTACAACTCCATAATACTTCATCTATATATCACATTGCATATTCACCACCAGAGTCAGTTCTCCTTCCATCACCGTATATTTGACCCTGCTTACCCTCATCTACCTCCTCCCTCCCCCATTACTCTCTTGTAACCACTAAACTATTGTCTGTGTCTATGAGTTTTTGTTTCTTTATTTGTTTTTCTTGTTCCTTTGTTGCTTTTAGTTTTATATCCCACATATCAGTGAAATCATATGGTTCTTGAATTTTTCTTTCTGACTTATTTCACTTAGCATAATAATCTCAAGATTTATCCATTTTGTCACAAATGACATGATTGCACCTTTTCTTATGGTACAGTAGTATTCCAGCATGTCAGTTTTAAAGAAATAAAACTGTTTTATTTTTTGCATACCAGAATCATGGAGACCCCATGGAGGACATGGGGTAGAAAAGCAAGCATCATCATCCAAAAAATGGGGAAAAGCCCCTGCAGTGGGCACTGTTTAAAATTAGGAATGGTATGGTCTCAAACTATACCCAGGAATGATGTAAGAAAGAACATCCTGTCACCATCAATGCCATTTGCTCATGGAGGGGACTTTTTTCCCTTCTTTCTAGAAGCCTTAAACCCAGCATATGCTATGCTGCTTACAACTTAAGTCTACGTTCTCTTCTCTCTATCTCATGTGAATACTCCCCCACATCTGGCCCCCACACATACACATACCTAGAAGCTTGATGGGATCTCCTGAATATAAATCTACAGTAGTGGAAGGATAAATCCTATGTCTTTTGAAGAAAATGGGTGAGCTAAATATTGAAACAAGCAGAGTCAAGACCCCGGAGCTGAGAGAGTAGATAGTGAAAACACTGTTACTGAAGAAAAGGAAAGGAATCAGTTCAAACACAAGCTATATACATACCTCAACAAGCATGGAGATTCCAGAATAGTCAAAAAAGTTCAATCCAGTGCAATCCAGGATTAAAGAGCGCTTTCCATTTGGGCAGGGCTGTGAAAATTCTGTAAGAGGAACATCGGATTGAGTTAGGGGAAATTTTTAGAGATTTCTGCTGTCTATTTTGTTGAAGAATGGGAAGATAACAGTGACTTCATGTTTAATAAGACTAATTCTGAACACTTTAATCTACATTTTTCAGTTAATTACTAATTCTAATCTCTCTGGGTTTTTTTGTTCAAATATTATTTCAGGTAATTGTTACATAACTCAGAGAAGAAAATGGGACAGGTTAATTACTAATATAATTTCACAGATAGATAGACTAAAGTTCAGCAAGGTCAGATGATTTTAAAAGGATACCTGGCAAGTTAGTGCCAAACAGACTAGATTCAAAACCCCTAGACATTCTGCATAGTACTCTTTCCACAGTATCACACTGTTTCCTTCATACATATGTTTGGAGGTAGAGTCATGTTTTATGGCACCTAGAGCTTATACAATTTTGGAGTCACACTTTAAGGAAAAGATTCATTGATGGAGCTTGTCTTTTGGCCTTGTAAAAGATCTGTGTGAGGGTCCCTGAAAATTAAGCTTCAATTTGTACATGATAAATCTGCCTCTGAAAGCACCTAATGGGAAAAACAATTTTTTTTACTTAGGAGTTCATGACCTTTTTTTCACTGATGTCCTCAGTGCCAGACTTTTCTTGTGTAAAATGACATTTCTAAGCAGTAACAGGCCATGTCTGAGGTATCTTGAAGGAGTTATGAGGTTCTCAGAGCAGATCTAGTAAGCTAAGATTTCCCCACCATTAGTAAGTAAAATCACTCAAATAAACTCCAATTGTCTAATTACTTACAAAATTCTCTGAAAAAAAACCCCAAAACTAATTGAATAGTTTTGCCACTTAAAATGTCCGTGGTTTTCCCTTATAGTGGTTACAACAAAGTGAGAATACGGTTGTTTCTCAATTAGCATTGAAGAGAAGTATAAAGGAAATTGTGTATTTTTAAAAACTAATGCTTAGATGTAAAAACAGGTAAGCAGAACATATGAAGTCAGACAATTAAGTTCGAAAACTCATCCTAGACAAAGTGCCACATGCCGCATTGCTGAATATCACTATAGTCACCTTCAAAGTACTCCCCTTGGGAAGCTATGCACCTATGCCAGTGTCTAGTCCACCCTTCAAAATAATTTTGAACTCTTTGTCTGGAATGGCCATCAGAGCTGTCATCATATTATCCTTGATGTCCTGAATGTCTTCAAAAGGTCTTCATTTCAATATTTCCTTTATCTTTGGGTAAAGAAAGAAGTCATGGGGGGCCAGATCAGGTGAGTAGGGAGGGTGTGTCAATACAGTTATTTGTTTACTGGCTGAAAACTCCCTCACAGACAGTGCCTTGTGAGCTGGTGCATTGTCGTGATGCAAGAGCCATGAATTGTTGGCAAAAAGTTCAGGTTGTCTTTTTCATGCAGCCTTTTCAGCACTTGCAAATAGTAAACTTGGTTAACTATTTGTCTACTTGGTACAAATTTATAATGAATAGTCCTTCTGATATCTATCTATCTATCTGTCTGTCTGTCTGTCTGTCTGTCTGTCTGTCTGTCTGTCTATCTATCTATCTATCTATGACTAGATATTTTCTTACCAAGTTAGACATTATAAGTTTTAGTAAGACTAATCATGTTTGCAATGTATCATGGAGTTCAATATTTGAAGAGTTCCTATGCAGATAATTTAAAAAACAACTGTTTCAGAAAATAAATTGTATATGATTTATTTGAAGGCAGTAATAGGTTGGAGTCAAGTACCAACTCTTTTGACATCTTTTTAATGTCAATTTTGTTCATATCTTCTTAATTCCATATTTAATGATAGCATGTTGGTAAATTGAAATTAGATGTAGAATTATTTACAACATAACAATTGACAAATGATACAAATAAGTGCTTCTTCACCACTCCACAGTATAACATCCACTCCAAGACTTGTTTGTTAAAGATTTACCAGCATATTGCTGCTGAAACATGGGTACTGTTGTTAAATATAAAAAATATATGTAATATTCAGTAATTTTTTAAAATTTGATTAAATAAATGACTTAAACTACTGACATCTTTAGCAATAGGTCTTAAAATAACAGTGATGTCAAAATTATTTGTCCTTTTTTCCATCTTCTTAAGCTGTTCTGTTCTTAACAAAAGATGCTATGACTTTGATAACATAGTACACATTTCAAAATAAGCTACAATCTAAAATTCATATTCCAAAAGTTTATGTAGAAAAAGTTTAATACCCCAAAAATAAAAACTAAAGAAATTATGAATTTTTCTAAGATTTTTAAACCTTTTTCTTTAATTACTAGAAAACACAATTATCATTTGTAATGTCTACAAGACAGACTTGGAAAAAAGAAACTGTAACCTGAAAAAATACAGCTATCAGAATGGGATTTATAGATGATGTAATACAGAGTTGTACACCTGAAATCTATGTAATTTTACTAACAATTGTCACCCCAATAAATTTAAAAAATAAATTTAAAAAAATACAGCTATCAGTTTGTTTGAAAAACAAATTCATCACTTTTGTTCGGTAAACATCAATGCATTACTTTCTCTGAAAGAAGCTACATTAATTATCTACAACCATATGGCATGAGTTCTATCATTCCCATTCCTTAGCCATAAATAACGAATCAATCATTACAAATCATAACAGTCATAAAAAATCAATCAAGGTACTTTTTCCACCGAGGTCTAAGAAAACCTTAGAATTTTTATCAACTCAATATTTTAGGAAGCCATTGTTAGTTCCTACGGAATTTATTTGTCAATCTGAACTGAATACTACAGTGAAAAAACTATGTATATGTTATAAAAAGATATTGATCACTGGATGGAAATGACTAGTAAGTGGTGTGAAAAAAGACACAAAATCCTTTAAGAAACAACTTTTATTTTATTTACTATCCTATTATTTATTTCACTACTAAATTACACTTGCCATTCTCAATATTTTTCTTTCTTTTTAAAATTTTTTATTAAATTTATTGGGGTGACATTGGTTAGAAAATTTAGAGAGGTTTCAAGTGTATAATTCTATAATACATCATCTATATATTGCATTGTGTATTGTGTATTCACCACCCAGAGTCAGTTCTCATTCTATCACTATATATTTGACTCCCTTTATCTTCTTCTACCACCACTCCTCCCCCGTTACCCTCTGGTAACCACTAAACTGTTGTCTGTGTCTGTGAGTTTTTGTTTGTTTGCTTGTCTTGCCCATTTTTTCCTTTCAGTTTTATATCCCACCTATGAGTAAAGTCATATTGTTCTTGACTTTCTCTGTCTGACTTATTTCACTTAGCATAATAACCTCAAGGTCCATCCATGTTGTCACAAATGGCACTATTTCATCTTTTCTTATCACAGAATAATATTCAATTGTATATATGTACACCACATTCTCTTTATCCAATCATCTATCGAAGGACACTTTGGTTGTTTCCATGTCTTGGTCACTGTAAATAAAGCTGCAATGAACATTGGAATACATATATCTTTACGGAAAAAGTTTTCAGATTTTGTTTTTTTCTGGTAGAAACCCAGAGGAGGAATTGCTAGGTCATATGGTAATTCTATTCTGAACTTTTTGAGAAACCTCCACACTGCCTTCCAGAGCAGCTGCACAAATCTGCATTCCAACTAAGAGTCTATGAGTGTTCCTTTTTCTCCACAGTCTCTCCAACACTTGTTATTATTTGTCTTGTTGATGATAGCCATTCTTACTGGCATGAGGTGATAGCTCACTGTGGTTTTTATTTGCATTTCTCAGATGATTAACGATGTTGAGCATTTTTTCACATGTCTATTGGCCTCTTTTGAGAAATGTCTATTCAGGAATTGTTTGCAAAAATCTTCTCCCATTCAGTTGGTTGCCTCTTTATTTTGTTGATGGTTTCTTTGGCTGTGCAGAAGCTTTTTAGTTTGATACAGTCCCATTCATTTATTTTAGCTTTTACTTCCCTTTCCTTTGGAGTGAAATTCATAAATGCTCTTTGAACCCAAGGTCCATAAGTTCAGTAGCTATATTTTCTTCTCTGCAGTTTATTGTTTCAGGTCTTAGGTTTAGGTATTTGATCCATTTTGAGTTAATTTTGGTACATGGTGACATATAGCAGTCTAGTTTCATTCTTTCCAATTCTTCCAACACCATTTATTGAAGAGGCTTTGTTTCTCCCTTGTATTTTGACTCCCTTGTTAAAAATTATCTGTCCATATTTATATGGGTTTATTTCTGGGTTTTCAATTGTATTTGAATGGTCTATGTGTCCATTTTTCTGCCAATATCATACTGTTTTGATTATTGTTGCTCTGATGTTCAAGCTGAAGTCAGGGAGTGTCATACCTCCAGCATTATATTATTTTCTTGGGAACTTTGACTATTCAGGGTCTTTTATGGTTCCATACAAATCTAATGATTTTTTTGTTCTATTTCTTGAAAAGTGCCATTGGGATTGATGGTGATTGCATTCAATCTGTATATTGCTTTGGGTAATATGGCCATTTTAACTATGTTGGTTCTTCCAATAATTGAACACAGAATGTCTTTCCATTTATTTGTGTCTCCTTTAAAATTTCTTTTAAAAATGTCTTCTAGTTTCAGTGTATAGGTCATTCATATCCTTGGTTAACTTTATTCCTAGGTATTTTATTCTTTTTGCTGCAATTGCCAAAGGAATTCTTTTTTTTTTTTTTTTTTACTTCTTTTTCTGAGATTTCATTGTTAGTATATATGAATGCAATGGACTTTTGTGTTGATTTTGTAGCCGGCAACTTTGCTGTATTTGTTTATGGTTTCTAGTAGCTTTTTGGGGGACTGTTTAGGGTTTTCTATATATAGCATCATGTCATCTGCAAAAAGTGACAATTTAGCTTCTTCATTCCCAATTCGGTTGCCTCAATGCTTTCTCTTGTCTCATTGCTCTGTCTAGAACTTCCAATACTATGTTGAAAAGCAGTGGTGATAGGGAAGAACACTGTCTTATTCCTGAACACAGAGCAAAGGGCTTCACTTTTTCACCATTATTATGATTTTAGCTGAGGGTGCCTCTTATATGGCCTTTATTATGTTAAGGTATTTTCCTCCTATACCCATTTATTAGGCATTTTAATCATAAGTGGATGTTGTATGTTGTCTAGTGTTTTTTCTGCCTCTATTGACATAATCATATGATTTACCTCCTATATTTTGTTTATGTGTGTATCACCTTGATTGACTTGCATATGTTGAACCATCCTTGTCCACCTGGGATGAACCCCACTTGGTCATGATGTATAATCTTTTAATGCATTGTTGTATTTGATCTGCTAGAATTTTGTTCAGGATTTTTGCATCTGTGTTCATCTATAATTTTCTCTTTTGGTATTATCCTTATCAGATTTTGGTATAAGGGTAATGTTGGCCTCATAAAATGAGGTAGGGACTATTGTCTCTTCTTCAATTTTTTGGCAGAGTTTGAGTAGACCAGGTATAAGATCCTCTTTGAATGTTTGGTAGAATTCACTAGTAAAGCCATCTGGTCCAAACCTTTGCTTTTGGCAAAGATTCAGATGACTGATTTACATTCCTTACTGTTGATTGATTTGTTTAGAATTTCCAGTTCTTCATGATTCAGCCTAGGAAGGCTATATATTTCTTAGAAATTGTCCATTTCTTCTAGGTTTTTGAATTTGGTAGCATATAGTCTTTCATAGTATTCTTGGATGATCCTTTGTATTTCTGTGACATCCGTGGTAACTTCCCCTCTTTCATTTCTACTTTGGTTATTCGTTTCTTTTCTCTTTTTATCTTAGTGAGTCTAGTCAAGAGTTTGTCAATTTTATTAATCTTTTCAAAGAACCAGCTCTTTGTTGCATTAATTTTTTCTATTGTGTTTTTCTTCTCTATTTTGTTTAGTTCTGCTCTGATTTTTTTTAATCTTTTGTTTTTAAATTTTATTTTATTAAATTTATTGGGGTGACAATTGTTAGTAAAATTACATAGATTTCAGGTGTACAATTCTGTATTACATCATCTATAAATCCCATTGTGTGTTCATCACCCAGAGTCAGTTCTCATTCCATCACCATATATTCGATCCCCCGTACCCTCATCTCCCACCCCCCACCCCCCGCCCCCCTTACCCTCTGGCAACCACTAAACTATTGTCTGTGTCTATGAGTTTCTGTTTCTCATTTGTTTGTCTTGTTCTTTTGTTGTTTTTGGTATGATTTCCTTCCCTCTGCTGACTTTGGGTTTCATTTGTTCTTCTTTTTCTAGTTTTTCAAGGTGTAATGTGAGGTTGCTTACTTGGGCTTTTTCTTCTTTCTGGTGATGAGCCTGTAATGATATAAATTCCATCTTAAAACTGCTTTTGCTGCATCCCAATAATATTGGTAGGATATATTTTCATTTTCACTTGTTCCTATGTATCTTTTGATCTCTCCTCATATTTCTTCTTTGACCGAGTCATTCTTTCAAAGCATGTTGTTTACTCTCCATATATTTGTGGTTTTTCCTGCTTTCTTTTTTTAGTTGATATCCAATTTCAAAGCCTTGTTATCAGATAATATGCTCGGTATGATTTCAATCTTCTTCAATTTGGTGAGGCTAGTTTTATGTCCCAATACATGGTCTATCCTTGAGAACATTCCATGTACACCAGAAACTCATAGACACAGACAATAGTTTAGCGGTTGCCAGAGGGTAAGGGGGGCGGTGGGTGGGGGGTGGGAGATGAGGGTAAGGGGGATCGAATATATGGTGATAGAAGGAGAACTGACTCTGGGTGATGAACACACAATGGGATTTATAGATGATGTAATATAGAATTGTACACCTGAAATCTATGTAATTTTACTAACAATTGTCACCCAATACATTTAATAAAAAAAGAATTAAAAAAAAAAAAGGAATGTGTAGAGTGATGTTCTAGGATGAAGTGCTCTATAAATGTCAATTATGTCCATTTCATCTAACGTGTCATTTAGGGCTGCTATTTCTTTATTTATTTTCTGTTTGGATGATCTATGCATAGCTGTCAATGATGTATTTAGGTCCCCTACTATAATTGTGTTTTGGTCAAATTCTCCTTTTAGTTCTGTTAGTACTTGCTTTGTATACTTTGGTGCTCCCTGATTGGGGGCATAAATATTGATGACTATTATGTCTTCTTGTTGCATAGCCCCCTTTATCATTATGAAATATCCATCTTTGTCTCTTGTTGCCTTTTTTATCCTGAAGTCTATTTCGTCTGATATCAGTATCGCTACACCTGCTTCTATCTTAGTACCATTTGCTTGGAGTGTCAATTTCCACTCTTTCACTTTAAATCTGTATTTGTCCTTGTAGTTGATATATGTCTCTTGGAGGCAGCATATCGTTGGGTTTGGTTTTTCGATCCAAACTGCTACTCTGTGCCTTTTTATTGCTGAGTTCAGTCCACTTACATTTAGGATGACTACTGATATATGAGGATTACCTATCATTCTATCTTTTGTTTTTTGGTAGGACGGTGTCTCCATTGTTTATTTGCCTTTTGTTGCTGTTTGTGCGGTGGTATTCTATGATATTTTTCTCTCTTTTCTTTTTTTCTTTAAGTCATATATTTCAATTCTGGATTTTCTTTTTTGAGTGGTTACCATTAAATTTATGTAAAATAAAGTTTCGTATTTAGAGTATTCCATTTTCCACAGCATGCTTCCTTTCTCCATTCCCTTTTGCCGGTTCAGAACTTTTCTGTCTCCCCTATTTTTGTTGTCAAAATTATCCCTATTTATGCTCTAATTTGATTTCTGCATTTCTGTAGCAAGTTTTCTTTTTCCCCTTTTTTGTTTTCTTAATTTTTTTTCTTTGTTACCCTGTATGATATGTTTAAGTGCATTTGATGCAGGTGTTGCCATTTTCTGCTTCTGTCTACGTGTTCGTAAGAGTATTCATGGTTTTGCATTCTTCTGTTTTTTGTTTCAGGTCAAATAGCCTCCTTTAGTATTTCTTGTAATGCAGGTCATGTGTTAGAAAATTCCCTCAGCTTCTGTATGTTTGGAAATGTCTTTATTTCCCCTTCATATCTAAAGGATACCTTTGCTGGTTATATTATTCTTGGCTCATAATTTCTCTCTTTCAATAGTTTGAATATTTGATTCCACTACCTCCTGGCTTGTAGAGTTTCTTCTGAAAAGACTGATGATAATCTAATGGGCTTTCCATTGTAGGTTACCATCTTCTTTTCCCTGGCTGGCTTCAGGATTTTTTCTTTGTCGTTAATTTTAGACAGCTTCAATACAATGTGCCTTGTAGAAGATCTGTTGGGATTGAGGTAACAAAGTATTCTATTTGCTTCTTGGATTCGAGGATCCAATTCTTTCCACAAGTTTGGGAAGTTCTCATCGACTATTTGTTTGAATATAGTCTCTGTTCCCTTCTTTCTTTCTTCTCCTTGTCGTATGCCCATTATTCTTATTTTGTTCTTTCTGATGGAGTCAGAAATTTCTTGTAGAGTTCTTTCATTTCTTTTCATTCTCAAGTTTCTCTAGTCTTCTACCTCTATCTTTTCCAGATTTCTACCTCAGTGTCTCTGATTCTTCCCCCTCTGGTCTGCTCTATTGCCTAAGCTGGCTATTTTATTCTTCATTTCTTTCACTGTTCCAGCATCTCACATGATTAGGGGGGTTGCCTGGAAGGTGGGCTTCTCCTATATTTGTTTCCTTTTTAAGATTTCGATTTCTTTGCTAAAATGTTCATTTTGTTCTTTGGTTGTGTTTCTCAGTTTGTTGAACTGCTTGTGTGTGTTTTCTTGAAACTTGTTGAGTTTTTCAGAACTGAAATCTTGAATTCTCGGTAATTTAAGTCACATATTTCCATGTCTTTGAGTTCATTTTCTGGAGGCTTTTCATTTTCTTTCTGAGCTGTCTTGTTACCTTGGTCATTCATGGCAATTAATGAATTATTTCTCTAGAAGAGTGGGTTCTGCAACAGGTTGATAGGAGGAGGTCTTTCTTTTGCTTTATTTTCTCTCCCACTGCAACCTTTTATTCTCTCTCCCACTGTAGCAGTGTGTTTTCTCTTATAGTGTTCCAGCATCTCACATGATTAAGGGGGTTGCCTGGAAGGTGGGCTTCTCCTCTGTGACAGGTCACTTAGGTCTCAGGGTACCACCTCCAAGGGGGGATGTGGAGAATTTCTGAGTTCCAAAGCTCTTCGTGCAATCAGATTTAGAGCCCGTGTTTCAGCAGCTCTGTTTACCCCTTCAGGGATCTGCCCAGATAGGTAGAGATGAGGGTATGGGGATTGTGAGAAGTGGCTCTGACCTGCACAGTTACCTTGCCCCTATATTTCCTTCCCTTTCACCAAAATTAGTTGTGTTGGGAGGCTATGTCTGCAGGGCTACAGTATTCAGAGGTGTAAGTATTCTGTTCTCTGATCTGACACTGCTACTGTTCTGCTTCTAGCACTGGGAGAATGGGGAGTGGGGAGTGTCTATGTCTTCCATCTTCTGCTTGGTAGTGAGAGGTTAAACCACCGTTCTCCCCTTTCTTCCCTCAGTCTTTGCTCCAAGGTGTGTTCCATGAGTGTTGGGTTCAGCTCTGTTTTATGCTGATCTCTCAGGCGAGACTGTGGGCCATAGGGGAGTGCTTTCTTCTCCCATTGCTATGGTAAGCTCAGGACTGCAGGGATCTCCGAGCTCCAGTCTGAGTCCTGCAGACCACGACCTGCCGAGGCCAGCATCTCAGCATTTCTCCCTCCCCACCTCCCTCACTTACCCAATTTGCCCACCTTTAGGTGATTCCAGTTGCACATCTTTCAGTCTTGCCTGCATGCCACACAGGGAGTCCTCTGTGGAATTATAGCTGTTCAATTTGTTGTAAATTCCAGGGGAAATTTCAAGAGGCTCACCTTATGCCACCATTTCTGTGACATAATTCTAGTCTTAATTTTTTGAGGAAACTCCATACTGTTTTCCATAGAGTGTGTACCAATTTACACTCCCCCCAGCAGTGTATGAGGGTTCCTTTTCTCTTCAGCCTCTCTAACACTTGTTATTGCTTGTCTTGATGATAATAGCTATTCTAACAGTTGTGATTTTGATTTGCATTTCCCTAATAGCTAGTGAAGTTGAGTACTTTTTCATATATGTGTTGGTCATTTTTTTTTTTTTTTTTTTTTTTTGTCTTCCTGTCAAAATTTTTATGTGTCTATTTAGGTCTCTGCCCACTTTTTAGTTGGATTGTTTGTTTTTCATTGTTGAATTTTATGAGATCTTTATATATTTTGGATATTAGCCTCTCCTCAGAGGTGTTGTTTGCAAATATCTACTCCCATTCAGCTGGTTGCCTCTCTTTTGTTGTGCAGAAGATTTTTTGTTTGATATAGCCCCATTCATTTATTTTTCTTTTACTTCCTTTGCCATTGAAGTCAAATTCATAAAATCCTCTCTGAACCAGAGGTCCATGAGTTTAGTACCTACTTTCTTCTACGCAATTTATTGTTTCAGGTTTTGTGTGTAGGTCTTTCATCCATGTTGAGTTAATTTTGGTACATGGTATAGAGAGCAGTCTAGTTTTATTCTTTTGCACGTGGCTTTCCAATTTTCCCATCACTGTTTATTGAAGAGGCTTTCCTTTCTCTATTGTGTTTTTGGCTCTTTTGTCAAAAATTATCTGCCTATATACATGTGGATTTATTTCTGGGTTCTCAATTCAATTCTGTTGGTTTGTGTGTCTGTTTTTCTGCCAATACAATGCTGTTCTGATTATTTTTCATTTTTTTAAATATACGAGGTCTGACAATTGAGTTCGCAAACTCATCCTAGAGAAAGTGCTACATACCTTATTGCTAAGGACACCTTCCCAGTACTCCCCTTGGGAAACTATGCACCAAATGTCAGTGCCTATTGCACCCTTCAAAGCAATTTTGGAACTCTTTTTCTGAAATGGCCATCAGAGCTATCATATTATCTTTGATGTCCTGAATGTCATCAAAATGTCTTTCTTTCAATATTTCCTTTATCTTCAGGTAAGGAAAGAAGTCACTGGGGGCCAGATCAGGTGAGTAGGGACTGTGTTCCAATACAGATATTTGTTTACTGACTGAAAACTCCCTCACAGACATTGCCATGTGAGCTGGTGCATTGTTGTGATGCAAGAGCCATGTTGGTGAAAAGGTCATTTTGTCTAACTTTTTCATGTAGCGTTTTAGCACTCCCAAATAGTAAACTTAGTTAACTGTTTGTCCAGCTGGTACTCTAATACCAAAAATGGTTAGCAACATTGTTGCAACAAGTTCATGAACTTAATTGTCAGACCCCAGTATTTCTTCAATTACTATTGATACAATGTTATATTAGTGTTGAATGTACAACATAGTGACTAGACAGTTATATAAGTTGGAAAGTAATCACCCCAATAAATCTAGCACATATCTGACACCATATATAGTTATTACAATATTATTGGATAAATGCCTTATGCTATCCTTTACATATCTGTGACTGTTCTGTAATTAACAATTTGTACTTCCTAATTTCTTTCCCTTTTCACCAATCCCTCCAACCTCCATCCCATCTGGCAACCATCAAAAAGTTCTCTGTATCTATGAGATGTGATTAAAGAATATGATGAATATTTAAATTTTTAAAAATTATTACAGTAAATGACACATTGCCATTAACCCCCCTTAAAACACGCCCGCCCTCCCCCCACTTTGAACACACTTATCTGATCATTCTTGCCACTTTCTGAAGCAGTTCTGGAAGTCTTGTTTTGTGAGTGTCTTTCATTGTGCTGTCGTGGCTGCTTCAGTGTCCTGAATTGATTCAAAACGTTTATTGCTCATGGTCATTTTGACATTGGGGAGGAGCCAGAAGTTGCACAGTGCCAGATTCCATAAATAAGGTGGATGAGGACACACCATAACATTTTTATTGACAGAAATTGCCATACCAGAAGCCAGGTAACATGGAGCTTTGTTACTAAGGTTCAACACATTACTTCCCGTATTGAAGATCCCTGCCTTTCTGTTGGATGGCAGTTGGCAGCAGCATTCACCATAGTTTTTGATCACAACAAAAAGGCTCTGTATCACACATCACTTCTGGTATATGGCAATTTCTGCCAAATATGCATAAAACATTACAGTGTGTCTTCATCCACCTTATTCACAGGATCTGGCACCATGCAACTTCTGGTTGTTCCCCAAAGTCAAAATGACCATGAAAGGTAAACATTTTGAATCCATTCATGACATCACAGCAGCCATGACAGTGCAACTAAATACTCACAAAACAAGACTTCCAGAACTTCTTCAGAAAGTGATAAGAATGATGGGATAAGTGTGTTCAAAGCAAGGGGGAGTGTTTTGAGGGGGATTAATGACAATGTGTCTTTTACTGTAATAGTTTTTTTTTATTTAAACCTTCACTGTATTGTTTGATCACCCCTCATAGGAGTTTGTTTATGTTCTGTTGGTTTGTTTCATTCTTTAAATTCCCTGTATAAGTGAAATCATATAGCTTTCGTTTTTCTCTGTCTGAGTTACTCCATTCAGCATAATACCTTCTAAGTCCATCCGTGTTGTTGCAGAGGGCAAGATTTTATTTTTTTATTGCTATGGCATGTAATAATCCATTGTATATATGTATCACCTCTTCTTAATCATTGATTCATTGATGGATACCTAGATTGCCGGCATATCTTGGCTATGTGAAGAATATTGCAATGAACATATGGATGCACATGTCCCTTCAAATCATGTTTTTGGTTTCTTCAGGTAAATACCGAAAAGTAGAATTACTAGGTCCTACCTTGTCTCTTGTTATAGCCTTTGTTTTAAAGTCTATTTTGTCGGTTATATTATTGCTACCCTAACTTTTTATTTTTCATTTCCATTTTCCATGCAATATCTTTTTCCATCCCTTTACTTTCAGTATGTGTGTGTCTTTCAATCTGAAGTGAGTCTCTTCTAGTCAGTGTCTGTAAGCATCTTATTTTCTTATCTATTCAGCCACTCTAACCCATTCACATTTAAAATAATTGTTGATAGATATATAGTTATTGCCATTTTATTATTCATATTTATGTTCTTTCTCCCCTTCATCTTCCTAAAGAATTTCCATTAACATTTCTTGTTTGGTCTTGATGAATTCCTTTAGCTTTTTCTTGCCTGGGGAGCTCTTTATCTGTTTTAATTCTAAGTGATAGCTTTGCTGGGTGGAGTAATCTTGTTTATCGGTCCATCACCTCGAATATTTCATGCCAATACATTTTGTCCAACAACTTTTTTTTTTTAAGAAATCAGCTGACAGTCTAATGGGAGCTCCCTTGTAGGTAACCTACTGCCTTTCTCTTGCTGCTTTTAAGATTCTTACATTGTCTTTAATCTTTGGCATTTTAATTGTGATATGTCTTGGTGTGGGCCTCTTTTAGTTCATCATGTTTAGGACTTCCTGGGCTTGTATGTCTATTTCTTTCAGCAGGTTAGGGAAGTTATCCATTATTATTTCTTGACATAGTTTTATTATTATTTTTTTAAATTCCTTGTTCTCCCTTTTCTCTTTCTGGTACCCCTATGAGGTGAATTTTGGTATGCTTGATGTTGTCTCAGAGGCCCCTTAAACTATCCTCATTTTTTTGGGGGGGGTTCTTTTTATCTGTTTGCTGTTCTGATTTAGTGTTTTGTGCTAACTTATCTTCTAAGTCGCTGATTCGATCCTCTGCTATATCTAATCTGCTGTTGATTCTCTCTAATGTATTCTTTATTTCAGTTATTGTATTTTTCATTTCTGACTTTTAAAAAATGTTTCTGTCTCTATTTTTATGTTTTCCTCCTCTTTCTTTGTTGAAGTTCTTATTGAGATAACTGAGCATCCAGTGTTTTGAACTCTGCATCTGGTAGATTCCTTATTTTCATTTTGTTTAGTTCCTTTTTTTGGAGCTTTGATCTGTTCTGTCATTTGAGACATGGTTCTTTGAATCCCCATTTTGGCTGCCTCGCTGTGTTTGTTTGTATGTCATTGGGATGAGCTGCTATGTCTCCCAGTCTTAGTATATTGGTCTTATGTAGTAGGTGTCCTGTGAATCCTAGTGGCACAGTATCCCTGTTACATGAGCCTGGTGCTCCTGGTGTGTCCCATGTGTGGGTTGTTTGTGATATCCTGTAGTAGTTGAGCTTTCATTGCTGTTTACATGTAAATGGGAAGGATTGATCTGAGACTGACTGGTTCTGAGGACTGGCCATGAATACAGTGGAGAAGCTGTTGTGCAGGGGTTGATCCTACAGAGCAGGATTCACTTTAGAAGGGCTCTGGTTCCTGTCCAGTCTGCCCTTTGGTCATGTAATCCTTGGAGGTAACCAGGCCTACATCTTAATCCTCAGAACTTGTAAATATGTTGCATTCTGTGGCAAAAGGGATTTTGTGATTTCATTAAATTAAGGGAGGCCTTGATATGGCGAGATTATCCTGGGTTATCTAGAGTCGTCCAGTATAATCACAAGGGTCCTTATGAGAGGGAGGCAAGAGGGTCAGAGTCAGGGAAGGAGAGGTGGTGAAGGAAGAAGAGGTCAGGGAGATTTAAAAATGAAGGAAGGGGCCATGAGGAATGCAGGTAGCCTCTAGAAATTTTAAAGGGCAAGAAAACAAATGGATTCACCTCCATAAAAATAACATTCCCTATAAAAAAAATCAGCCTTTCCAAACCTTGATTTTCTCCTGTGAGATTCATTTCACCCTCTGTCCTCTAAAACTGTAAGATAATAAATTTGTGTTGTTTTAAAGCACTGAGTTGTGGCAATTTATTACAGCAGCAATGGAAACCCAATATAACTGGATTGCTGGTTTGGGGAGTGGGGGGTTGTAGTGAGGACAGGGAGTTTATTTTAGACTTCAGGATCCATTATAGCAAAAACCATGCCTGCTTTTTTCATCCTTGACTATGTAGCCCCTGTTGTTGCACCAAGGATTTAGTAGATGTACAATAAATACAACAAATATTCGCTGAGTGAATCAGGATATGCATTAATTAATGCAGAAATGAAAAAGAATAATGGGATGTGTGAGCTGGAACCTGGAGGAGAATTCGAAGCTAAGCTGATGAGAAGGTGGTGGAGGTGAATCTGGAGAATCATAATACTAAGAGAGACATTAACAGTGTCTCTTGGTAATGGCATAAGGTTACTAAAGTGTTTGGGGACACAACCCACTAAATATGGTAATGGAAAATTTCTCCACATTTGAGCAATTTTTGTTTCCATTCAGAGAAATATGATGACTTCCATCTTATTATTGACATAGCTTGTTTTATATATTTTGATTATTCAATTATGTGCTAAACTACAAACCCTCCCTTTCTGTCAAGATTGCTGGGTAGG